>NC_090766.1:51128892-51151392 GCF_036898095.1 Palaemon carinicauda | reverse complement strand
GAATCGAACATCATCGCCATTATAAGGAGTAGGATGTGTAAAGTTGCCCTATTAGGCCTAGGCTTGACCGTGACAACAATGGCGTCCGTTATCTGGGTCACATCGCAGATAGATTTGGCTTCCACCTGCTGGTATTATTTATTATTTCTAGTTTATTCTATAATAAAAGAAAGCCTACTAAATGTGATAGTAAGGAAATAACGTTTTATGGCATATATTAGCAACGTGCCTAGAAATTGGTGACTATATTTCAATCCACAGAGACGCCTATGCGATTAGTCCCAAAATATTGGCTGATTGATGTAAATTTAGACCCCAAATGATGCTAAATTTGGAAAGGCAATCTTCTTCTTTGTCTACATCTTTTCCCACTTGTATGTGGGGTTGATGTTTCTAGTCAGCTTTCTTCATCTACCTCTGTCCCACACCTCATCACCGGTTAATCACTTTGATCGAAGGTCATCCTTGATACAGTCCACCCACCTTCGCTTTGGTCTCCTTCTCGTTCCCTGTACCCTGTAACTCCATTTCCATTAATGTTGCTTGCGTAATATACAGTGCACCATTTACCCAGTAAGAGTCTATGCTATAGCAAAAGATTAGATTAATCAACAATGATATCATAATTGACTTGCAATTGGTTATTTCTGTGAATATACATGGCAGTAGGAAACTGTTCCAGGCCTAATACGAGTGTGGAAGTTTATGACCAGTATGCATCTTGTTTAAAACGTTTCGATGATTTTATAACGGGTAAAATTTCATAATCTAGTGACCTTAGCTTACATGGAAGATTTTGTAACCTTTATTCAAAACATAGTATAGTCTTGAAAGTTGATCCTTTGCCTGCGGAAAAAGTTCGAATCTTCCTCGCTACAGATTTTCTTTTTTTCTCAAGGAATACATTTTCAGAATGACTTACATAAATCTTCTCAACATGAGATTCTCCCCCTCATCGTTCCTAAAGAATATATTGATCTGTTGATAAACGCACGGACCATTACAAAAAAAAATCTCTAGTTAATGGTGGAATAAAATCTGACCGCCATAAAACTATTGTAGATTGCAACGTGTCCCTTACGGCCAGTCTGGCCTCTTGTCACATTACGGCCATAGTTCTTCTTACCACTAAAGAAACGTGATAAACTGTGTTATTAGCAGGATTGACTACTGATAACTCTATCTACCACAATCTACCAAAAGTGCATCTTGATAAATTACAAAACTTAATAAACAGAAGGGCAAGACTAATGTCCCACCCAGAGAAAGGATCACGCATAGAGTTGATTGATTTACACTGGCTGCCCATTAAAGCAAGATTTGAGTCTGAAATGTGTACAATAACCCATTAAGTTATCAGAACTGAACGTTCAAAATATTTGAGAGAATTGCTACAAATCCCGCAGTTAACAAATCGTGTTGACACGAGAATAGTTCCAGATGGTTTCAAATGATTATACAAAGATATACAAGTATGTCTAGGGTAGATTCTAGAGCTTTCAAAAATGCGGCCCCAAGACTCATACAACAGGCTTCAAATAGACATACGAAAGACTGAAGATATTAAGGTTTTCAAGAAGAAACGGAAGACTTGTTTTCTATTTATTTCGATATTGTGGATTTGACAATAGAGGAGCAATACACGGTGTGAAATGCTGAATGCCTTGGAATGTAGGCCTATACGATACCATTTATAACGAAAGGTCCTGTTGAGAATAGGGTTCCCTTGCAATAAGGACCAGAAAAATATCCCTTTAAGTAAAAACAGTGTTATTTCTCACCTCAGATGCTTTAGGTTTGATAGGAGAAATCTTGATGATTACATAGATTATCGTTACTACGTATATTGCAATGGCGAGTCCGAAGGCTCCCACGTATCCTCCTGCATCTAGGAGAGGACCCACGATTGCATTACCCACCGGCATGCCGAGGTAGTAGGGCCGAGTCTAGGAATCCCATTCGTAATGTTCTTTGTTCTAACAATGAAATACTTGTTTATGGTAAATACAGATAATACAATAATTTCAATAACAATAATTTTAATAATTTTAGTAATTTCAATAATAATTTTAATGCTAAAACTTTTGGAGTGTAAATAAAATCATAAATTTTTTATTAGAAAACAGTGGCAGAGAGAGAGAGAGAGAGAGAGAGAGAGAGAAAGGAGAGAGAATAATTAGCAGAATTGGAACACACACTCTCTCATGTGTATATATATATATACACACACACACACATATAATATATATATATAATACATGAGAGAGAGAGAGAGAGAAAGAGAGAGAGAGAGAGAGAGAGGCGCATTCCCCACCGTACGTGATTCAGACGAGGTCTGCCATATGGGCAAAGCACAACATGAGCAGGGCCATATACCCGCCCCCTAAAGAGAACGGCACCGAGGATATCAGCATCGTCTCTATCCTTCCGGAGGATATTTGGCTGTTTATCAGATGGATCACGGCTTCTAGCATCATCCCCGTCAGGCATAGGATCAGAGGACGCTTGCGGCCCCAGCGGTCACCCCATGCTCCTAGGAACAGGGTGAAGATGACCTAGAAGGGAGATGTAAGAATTCATAATACTGATGACGTATCGTGAACGTTGTTGTTGTTATTATTATTATTATTATTATTATTATTATTATTACTACTACTACTACTACTACTTATTATTATTATTTTATTATTATTATTATTATCATTATTATTATTATTATAAGCTAAGCTACAACACTAGTTGGAAAATCAGGATACTATAAGCCCAAAGGCTCCAATAGGGAAAAATAGCCCAGCGAGGAAAGAAAATAAAGAAGTAAATAAACTACAAGAGAAGTAATGAACAATTAAAATAAAATATTTTAAGAACAAACAACAACAACACCACAACAAATCTTTCATATATAAACTTAAAAAAATTCAAAAACAAACAAGAGGAAGAGAAATAAGATAGAATAGTGTGCCCGAATGTACCCACAAGCAAGAAAACTCTACCCCAAGACAGTGGAAAGACCAAGGGTACAGAGGCTATGGCACTACCGAAGACTATAGTAGAGCTGCTTACCATGGCTAAAAAGTCTCTTCTACCCTTACCAAAGGAAAGTGGCCACTGAACAATTACAGTGCAGTAGTTAACCCCTTGGGTGAAGAAGAATTGTTTTGTAATTTCAGTGTTGTCAGGCCTTTTACTTCGACTAAGTGCTATTGTTTTATTACCTCAACAGATACAAGTACACTGAGTCAATTTTCATGTACCAAATAATAAACAATAAATAGGGGTATTAACGGTCCCACATGTCGGACACACTCATGAAAGAGTTACAAGACAAATACATGAGAGAGAGAGAGAGAGAGAGAGAGAGAGAGAGAGAGGAGAGAAAGATGTATACCAATAAAAATCTATTAAAATCAAACTTAAAAGACGTTCAAGAATACTAAAGAGAGAGAGAGAGAGAGAGAGAGAGAGAGAGATAACAATGAAATCGTAATAATAACAAACTTAGGTCTCATAAACAAAATCAAACAAAGAAAATAAAGAAGACAAATAAAAACCCATGAAAAAAAAAAGAAATTAGAAATAAATCAAGAAAAAGAAATTGACTTAATATAGAGAAAAAAAATGTCCTTGATCTTGACCTCACAGGGTCAAATTCCTCACATTGATGCCGGTCTCGAAGATTGACCTCCACATCATGAATTCGGAAACGAGGGTCTTGGACCATCTTCTGCCTGTCTTTGTGCTCGTTTAGGTTGGCGCACACGTTGTCATCGAAGTTGAGGTTAACCTATAAATCTTTCATAAATTAGAGCACAATTTAATAACATTATTATTATTATTATTATTATTATTATTATTATTATTATTATTATTATTATTATTATTATTATTATTATTGGGTACTAGACCCTCTTTCAGGTAAGTTTTGTAAAGATAATGGCTGCCTCAGTTGTAATGATCTTGTACTCTGTTTTCTCAATGGCTCTTATCCTCGTTTTGGGAGTGTCGTCCCCCTTCTTCAGGCTGGGGTAGAGTGGTGGAAAATTATGCTAGCTAGGTTGTTAAATATGGCAATTCTGGTTTAGGCGGAGTATTATTATTATTATTATTATTATTATTTGCTAAGCTACAACCCTTGTTGGAAAAGCAGGGATGCTATAAGGCCAAGGGTTCCAACAGGGAAGAAATAGCCCAGTGAGGTAAGGATATGAGACAAATAAACTACTAGATAAATAATGATCAATTAAAATAAAATATTCTAAGAACAGTGGCATTAAAACAGATCTCTAATTCTTATCGTTATCGTATTCTTTTTAACACTCGCACTATGATAAGGATGATGATTGGGTTAACAAAAACAACGACAACAATTATGGTTATTCATATTCAAAACGGTTTTATGTTAACATTATTACTATATTATTATTATTATCATTATTATTATCATTATTATCGTAATAGAATTAGATTTCAATATTATCTCATCACCTTTTAATACTCTTGCATAAATCTTCTTATTCTTAAAATTTCTCTCAAAATATATTTTGCATATTTCGGTAAGAGAAGTTTGCCATTTGTCCTGAGAGCAAAGTAATTTGAGCCTTGGAACTGAGATATTTTTAAAACCTTTATTGGAATAAAGCCATTTCTTGCATTCTACTAATCTAGTTAGGATTTTTACATTGGAGCAATATAGCATTTGCCATTCATACTTCATGAAATTTGCTTCATTTTATCAAAATTCGTTTTCCTTATTTTTTTGTCTATTAATATCAACGTAAAAAATTAAATCTACACTGGAATATAACTTTACGTAATAGGGATATAATTTTTATTCACATCAGAAGGAAAACAAACAAATTCTTCTTTACCGACAATTTTGTCTATTTGTATGAAGGCAAACTATTTCCCTTTAACAGGTAATTTTCAAGTACAGATGAAAACAACTACAAAATTCATTTCAGCTCTCACCTTACACGCTTTATCCATCATGAGATCTTGGGAAGCAATCCACACGACTTGAGAAGAAATGTTCTGCAGAAACAGCACAGGTTCGACCGATATTCCTTGTATCCACCCGAAGATTCTTTCACTCAGATTTCTCTTAGTTTGAAGGGACTCATTTTCTGGCGTGGCTGTGATCTTGGACATCCAAGTCGGGGTGTTCTTTTAGGTTCAAGTTTGAAGGTTCTCGTTGGCCACTATCGTCCATGGTCGAAAGGTTTGGGTTTGCCTCTGTCATCAATGGTAGAAATGTTTGGTTTGTTGCTTACATCAATGTTTGGTTTGTCTCTGTTATCAAAGGTCGAAAGGTTTGATTTGTCTCTGTCATCAAAGTTCGAAAGGTTTGATTTGTCTCTGTCATCAAAGGTCGAAAGGTTTGATTTGTCTCTGTCATCAAAGTTTGGTTTGTCTCTGTCATCAATGGTCGAAATGTTTGATTTGTCTCTGTCATCAAAGTTTGGTTTGTCTCCGTCATCAATGGTCGAAATGTTTGGTCTGTCCCTGTCATCAATGTTTGGTTCGTCTCTATCATCAACATCAATGGTCGAAATGTTTGGTTTGTCTCTATCATCAATGGCCGAAATGTTTGGTTTGTCTCTATCATCAATGGCCGAAATGTTTGGTTTGTATCTGTCGTCCAAGGTCGAGGTAGTGGGTTGATCTATACTATCCTCCGTGGCCGAAGTAGCTAGTTGGTCCTTGATATCATTCATAGTAGAAATATCTCGTTGGTCTCTATCATCAGTGGTCAAAATGTCTGGGTTTCCTTCGTCACTCATGGTCGAAATGTCTGTTTGATCCTTCTCTTCCGTAATAAGAATGCCAGGTTGATTTTGTTTACTTTACTAAACCATGTGGTTGGTGTTGAGCGTTCGTTACCCAAGTTTTTAGCTGATCTCTGGCACTCGAGGTCTAAGATTCAGATGGTTTTTGTCCTTTTTAGCAAGGTGATAGCACGGTTTCCTGCTTCCGTTGTCAAGTTCGCCTAAAGTTTCTTGAAGAAAAATTAGATTAAATGAATGAGAGAGAGAGAGAGAGAGAGAGAGAGAGGAGAGAGAGGGAGAAATTACATTGGTAGGTAAATGTAATTACTACCTCATAACATGAATTAAAATGTAATTAACACACACACACACACACACACACACATATATATATATATATATATGTGTGTGTGTGTGTGTGTATACATGTTCTATATATCTACACATACGAGGATACTTTGACGTATATTTTCCATTGGAAGATATTCAAAATAAATGAATAAAAAGGGATCAGTTGGATTTTGATAGCATTTCAGACCTGATTTGTATCTCACGTGTATAAGTGTATTATACAATTACTTTATTCATCATTTAAGAGGAACATTCTGTCCTAAGTCTATTCAAATTCATCGTTAAATTTTCCAAAGATATTCTAACCAAAATATTATTTTGCAAAGTTAATTTTGCACAACAAAATAATGTGGTGAATTAAAGTCAATTTTACACTGTTGAAATGTCTTGCCATTTTGGTTCGATATTTTATATTGTCTGATTTTTTTTTTGTACGGATTATTTCTTTCTATTTATATAGCATTTATCATTAATAATTTTTCACCTGATAAATTTCACTGCTTATCTGACAGGTAAGTTAATTCCCACAATTTAATAACACTTTTCCACCACTGGTAATATTTCACTAACGTTACTCAAGCTTCCCCTTTCTGAGTGGGGATACCTTAACGCAATGAAAGGGTTTGTTTATCTCCATGATTAGGAAGGCTGTACAAGTCACGGCCAATCATAAGTTGGTTTGTTGTGAGCTATCAGAGGAAAGCCTCCCACCATTACTAATCGGCACTGGCCAGCGTGGTGATGAAAACTGGCCAAACCCCAGACACGAATAAGGACATGTCTCTGACCTTTGTCCTGCTGTGGGCTAGAAACAACTGCATTTGTTATTGTTGATGTTGATTTAAGACATATTTGTATTTTATACACGACAACCTCACTCACTCTCCAGAGACACTGAAACGACAGAGAGAGAGAGAGAGAGGAGAGAGAGAGAGAGAGAGAGAGTGTGTTTTGATGTTGATTTAAGATACCTTTGTATTTCCACTCAGGACAACCTCACTCACTCACTCTCCAGAGACACTGAAACAAACGAGAGAGAGAGAGAGAGAGAGAGAGAGGAGAGAGTGTGTTTTGATGTTGATTTAAGACACTTTTGTATTTCACTCACGACAACCTCACTCCCTCCCCTCTCCAAAGACACTGAAACAAAAGAGAGAGAGAGAGAGAGAGAGAGAGAGGAGAGAGAGAGAAAGAGAGAGAGAGTGTTTTGATGTTGATTTACGACACATTTGTATTTCACTCACGACAACCTCACTGACTCACTCTCCAAAGACACTGAAACAAAAGAGAGAGAGAGAGAGAGAGAGAGAGAGAGAGAGAGAGAGAGAGACCACGATATCAGGAGCATATTATCAACGTCTCTATATGCGTTATCTCTTTAACATCACCAGATAAATTAAGTTTCAATTTCTGTGACAGATCGAGAAATGTCAGTACTTGAGAGCTGTTCAGATTAGAAGCCGAGATGACGTTTCCTGACATTTATTTTTGTTTCTATTTTATACATTTGTTATTTTTTCATTTGTGGTTTCTCGTTTAGTTTTTTCTGTTCGTAGAGACTGTCGTTTGTAGGTTTATAAAAGGCCATAATAATAATAATAATAATAATAATAATAATAATAATAATAATAATAATAATAATAATAATAATAATAGAAATAATAATAATAATAATAATAATAATAATAATAATAATAATAATAATAATAAGTTAAAGACAACACAATCTTTGATAAAAATATTCCAAGTCATATTTCGTCGTATATTTAAAACTAGGATCTCCTGTTTTTTTTTTTTTTTAAATATACAGTTATTCATGAATGAAAACTTTTAATAATAATAATAATAATAATAATAACAATAATAATAATTGAATTTTTACCTGATATCTTCGATGGTTAATCGGTTGTATAAGACTGAAAACCTCTAAAAATGGCAGTTATCACTAAAGTGATAAAAATGTTGTTTATAGAAAATTATGTAAAGGAATTCTGTTACGAAACTCTTCTGAAAATTAAAAAGCAGAGGCCGACGGCAATGACAATTCACTTAGGTTTTCTAGCTAACACAGAGGAGGGAAGCTTTATGGCTAGGAAAGCAGAAGCAGGAAGAGGTCAGAGTCTGGCCGTAGAAGGAAACTTTCAATGCATAACTTGATAGGATAAACAGTGGGTTTTCTATATAGAACTATGCTATAGTCTTCAGAGAGAGAGAGAGAGAGAGAGAGAGAGAGAGAGAGATGAGAGAGAGAGTAGGAAACAACGGTCGCTTGAAATATTCGTGGCTGTGTAAGTTCTAGAAAAGTTAAGCTCCGCCCGTTATTTCACCTCTCTCTCTCTCTCTCTCTCTCTCTCTCTCTCTCTCTCTCACAACGAATAAGTGGTTCACCTCTCAAAACAATGCAATTGTGAATGCACAACTAACCCATCAAGATAAGGCAGAGCTCAATGCAAGCTGATTAGTCAGTTCTAATCTATTATGTAAACTAGGTGTCAGTGAAAGCCTTGTATTTATATCTTGGGGAAAACATTGATAGCTCTTCTTCTTAAGTAGGATGCTACGTTTCAATTATTATTTTACATGTATCATCTCAGCCATTATATCAACAACAATAACAACAACAACAACAATAATGATAATAATGTTAATTTAATTAGAAACGGAATTATGATATATATATATATATATACACACACACATATATATATATATATATACACACACACGAACATATACAGTATATATATATGTATATATATACATACATATATATAATCTATATATATATCTATCTATCTATCTATCTATCTATCTATATATATATATATATATAGTATATCATAATTTCCTACGCTTATAGACGCAAAGGACATCATATATATATATATATATATAATACACACACATACACATATATATAAATATATATATATATATATATATGTATATATTATTATTATTATTACTAGCCAAGGCTACAACCCTAGTTGGAAAAGCAAGATGCTATAAGCCCAAGGACTCCAATAGGGAAAAAATGGCCCAGTGAGGAAAGGAAATAAGGCAATAAATAAATGATGAGAATAGATTAACAATAAATCATTCTAAAATCAGTAACAACGTCAACACAGATATGTCCTATATAAACTATTAACAACGTCAAAAACAGATATGTCATATATAAACTATTAACAACGTCAAAAACAGATATGTCATATATAAACTACAAAAAGACTCATGTCAGCCTGGTCAACATAAAAACATTTGCTCCAATTTTGAACTTTTGAAGTTCTACTGATTCAACTACCCGATTAGGAAGATCATTCCACAACTTGGTAACAGCTGGAATAAAACTTCTAGAATACTGTGTAGTATTGAGCCTCATGATAGAGAAGGCCTGGTTATTAGAATTAACTGCCTGCCTAGTATTACGAACAGGATAGAATTGTCCAGGGAGATCTGAATGTACAGGATGGTTAGAGTTATGAAAAATCTTATGCAACATGCATAATGAACTAACTAAACGACGGTGCCAAAGATTAATATCTAGATCAGGAATAAGAAATTTAATAGACCGTAAGTTTCTGTCCAACAAATTAAGATGAGAATCAGCAGCTGAATACCAGACAGGAGAACAATACTCAAAACAAGGTAGAATGAAAGAATTAAAACACTTTTTTCAGAATAGATTGATCACCAAAAATCTTGTAGGACTTTCTCAATAAGCCAATTCTTTGTGCAATTGAAGAAGACACAGACCTAATGTGTTCTCAAAAGTAAATTTGCTGTCGAGAATCACACCTAAAATTTAAGTCATACAAATTTAAAGAAACATTATCAATACTGAGATCCGGATGTTGAGGACCCACCGTCCTTGACCTACTTACAATCATACTTTGAGTTTTATTTGGATTCAACTTCATACCCCATAATTTGCACCATGCACTAATTTTAGCTAAGTCTCTATTAAGGGATTCACCAACCCCAGATCTACATTCAGGGGATGGAATTGATGCAAAGAGAGTAGCATCATCTGCATATGCAACAAGTTTGTTTTCTAGGCCAAACCACATGTCATGTGTATATAGTATGAAAAGTAATGGGCCAAGAACACTACCCTGTGGCACACCGGATATCACATTCCTATACTCACTATGGTGCCCATCAACAACAACTCTTTGAGATCTATTACTTAAAAAATCAATAATAATGTTAAGAAACGACCCATCCACTCCCAACTGTTTGAGTTTGAAAACAAGGGCCTCATGATTAACACGGTCAAAGGCAGCACTAAAATCAAGGCCAATCATACAAACTTCATGACCACAATCAAGGGATTTCTGTACAGCATTGGAGATTGTAAGAAGGGCATCACATGCTCCAAGGCCTTTAGCAAACTAGGGAATAGATGATTACCTTCAGCAAACCCATTAAGACGTTTTGCCCAGAAGGCGTTCAAAAACTTTAGATAATATGGGAGTTATGGAAATTGGGCGGTAATCAGTGGGACTTGAGCTACCACAAACACATTTACATAGAGGAGTAACATTACCAATTCTCCAACAAGTGCTAAAAGCTCCTATTCTTGCTAACTTGGGCAAAATAACAGATAACTTTGGAGCTAAGATATCTGCTGTCTTTATAAAAAAACAAAGGAAAAATGCCATTTGGGTCTACACCTCCATAAGCATCACGGTCCATCAACAGAGCTTTAATCTCACGAGATCGAAAAGCTAAACTAGTTAGTTTAGCTCAGGAAAACAGGAATGAGGAAGTTCAAGTTTTTTCATTACTCTGTTTACTGTCAAAAACATCAGCCAAAAGGGTTGCCTTTTTCCTTTGGACAGTGAGAGACTGAGCCATCTGGTTTAAGTAAAGGAGGAACTGCTGCATCTACACCAAAGAGTGCAGATTTAAGGGTAGACCACCATTTATGTTCCTGAGTTGTACCAGAAAGGGTTTCTTTTATGGTTTAAATTGTACTCCTTTTCAGTTGAGGCATAAACTGTCTGAGCAAAAGCTCAAAGCTGAGTACAGTTGTTTCCAGGTCAAATCTGATCTGTTACCCTTCCAAAGGTTATAGGCCTCCTGCTTCTCCAAATAAGCACGTCTACAATCATCATTGAACCACGGTGTGTCCTTCACTTGGTACCTTAGCACACGAGATGGATACGCCTATCAATTATGTTGACTAGATTCTCATTCAAAGGGACAACAGGATCTACACTACTATATAATTGTGACCAATTCAAGCACAAAAAATCATGCAAAATCCCATTCCAGTCTGCTTGGGATTTCATATAAATTTTACAAGAGTATGATGTATCAGGGACAGGCTGCTCAGTCTTCACTACTAATGAAATCAAGGCATGATCAGATGTCCCGACTGGAGAACCAACCTTACTAGTTATAACACCAGGGGAGTCAGTGTATATATATATATATATATGTATATATATGTATATATATATATATATATATATAAATATATATATATATATATATATATATCCATTTAGGATTATAGTCACATGATCATATGTAGAAATCTTTACATATTTCATAACACATGTTTATTATGACTTTTTCATACTTAGAATACGAAAATAACAAGGTCTGATTAGCTGGTTCCGTTCTCAGGAGATAGTATGGAGTGATTATAGTGTAAGGACAGTGAGACAAGCGTCACCAAGATCAACTGATACTTTATTCAAATGTGCATGGGAGTATATTACAAGGTGCAGACGGAAAGGTAGGATGGCGCTGGCGCCAAATCAGATTGAATTGCCCGCCAAAATATATGTGTTTTCTTACACTTACAAATATACGAATTATGAGTTAACAGAAAGATAATGAAAATAATACATATGTCAAAAATGTAGCTCTGATAGAGCGGAATACATATACATGGGAAACCACGGTGTGGCGAAAGGAGAATTCAAATAAATAAACAGTTTGTTGATTTTCTGGACGACGAAGGGAGCGGTGTCCTTACAAGTACTCCCCTCCCCCCCCAAGACATCGGGCGGCGTAGAGGGCTGATGATCAATCTTCGTATCTTTTCGGGCGTCGGGAGGGTTCCTCTTGTTTTTGAACGGAGGGGCGCGCCGGCGGTCGGCGTAAGGAACTCTTCCTCTTGTCGTCGTTTGATGATTTTTCTTTCGTTGGGGCGCCTTGTTTTGAGGTGGAACTCTGGATCTGCCAGGTCCGGCGTAGGCGGTGTCGCTTCCTTCAAGAAATGCTGGTTTCACGCGGTCTATTGAGACCCAGTCCTCTTGGCCATGGACGTCAAGAAGGAAGGCTTTCGTTGTCTTTTTAATTACCCGGTAGGGGCCTCGATAAGGTCTAGTTAGTGGTTGTCGATGAGCGTCGACACGGACGAAAACGTACCCGCAGTCATCCAGGTTTTCTGGCTTGAAGTGCTTGGTTCTGTCCTGGTAAGTTTTGAGACATGGCCTGAACTTCCTGGCGATGTCCCTTAGGTGATCCAGCTGCGTGTCGTCGGTTGATGAGGGAAAGAATTCGCCAGGAACTGCGAGCGCCTCCCCGTAAACCTTTTTGGCGGGCGAAGGTTTGCCGTCTGCGCGAGGGGCGGTGCGAAGGCCGAGGAGTACCCAGGAAGTCGTGATTTCCAGTCCCCGTCGGTGCAGCTCGCCATCAGGGACGCCTTGAGGGCGCGGTTGGAGTTCTTTCGACCAATGCCGTTTGCTGCGGGGTTGTATGCCGTGGTGCTGTGGAGCGTCGTCCCCATCAGGTTCGCCAAGCGAGCCATATTTCTGAGAGGAAAGCAGGGGCCTCTGTCTGTCATGATGTCGTCAGGAACGCCAAACCTGCTCACCCAGCTTAACAGGAGGGCTTCGGCGCATGCTTGAGTCGTAGCTTCGGTCATCGGCGATGCCTCCAACTACCTCGTGGAGCGATCGATGATCGTAAGCAGGTAGCGAGCAGATCCAGAGGGGGCAATGGTCCCACGACGTCGATGTGTATGTGACCGAAACGTCTTTTTGGCTGGGGAAAATCACCTACCCCCGATTCGGTGTGACGGCTGACTTTGCTTGACTGGCAGTTGATGCACGACTTCGCCCATTCCCGGGCGTCCTTTTTTATCCCTGGCCAGATGAACTTTTCAGACAGAAGGCGAGCGGTGGTGCGTCCTGAGGGTGTGAAAGTCCATGGATGATATAGAATATTTTCCTTCGGCAGGAGGCTGGTATCCAGGGGACGTGGGCGGCCGGTGCTGGTGTCGCAAAGAATAGTTACTCCTGCTGGTCCGAGGGGAATCGCACTTATCTTGAGCCGCGGATGGCCCCGTCAGGTGATCCTGTGCTTCTCGGTCGGTGCGTTGTTCGGTTGCGAGATTGGCGTAGTCGATTCCCAGGTGGATTGCGTCAATTTCAATCCTTGAAAGGGCGTCCGCGACTGGGTTTTTCTTTCCTGGGACGTAACGTATGGTGCACCCGAATTCGGCGATTGTTGCAAGATGACGTTGTTGTCGGGAGGACCATGCGTCTGTCGATTTCGTGAAAGCGTGTACGAGAGGTTGATGGTCCGTCGCGATTGTGAAGGGAGTGCCCTCCAAGATGTGCCTGAAGTGGCGGACGGCGAGGTAGACGGCGAGGAGTTCCCTATTGAAGGTGCTGTATCTTGTTTCGGGGAGCATAAGCAGGCCGTTAACTCGTCCCACGCCTCGACAGGAGAGGTGTCACCTATGGGCTTGCCGGCGAGATCCAGGACTTTCTGTGCCCTTGCTGAGACGGAGAGGGAGTAGATACCGATGAGTTTCATTCTCAGGTCGTCGTATGAATCTTGGCCGGCCTGGGCGTCGAGCCATGGGGAAATCTTGTCGAATACCTCTTCAGGTATGGAGGTGAGAACGATGTCAGCCTTGGCGCAAGAGTCGCTGAGTCTAGCGACACGGAAGAGTATGTCTGCTCTCAGGAACCAGGAAGCGGTGTTGTGTTGAGAAAAGGGCGGCAGTTTGACTTTGGGCGTGGAGGCGAGGCCGTTGGGGTGCGATGGGCGTGTTGCTTCCTGCATCGTGGCCAGACGATGAGTCGGCGAAGAGGTGAGAAGTTGATATGTCGGTTAAGCTCATCCTACTGCCTTACATTCACCGAAGTGTGGGAGAACCAAAGGCAGGCTCATGCCTAAGGTAACGGAGTATAGAGAAGGTAGCACGGCCGTATAAGTCCGTTAATGGCAAAGCCAAAACCGCTGATGCTACTTTCAACTCCGGGGTCACCAGTTGTAAGGACAGTGAGACAAGCATCACCAAGATCAACTGATACTTTATTCAAATGTGCATGGGAGTATATTACAAGGTGCGGACGGAAAGGTAGGATGGCGCTGGCGCCAAATCAGATTGAATTGGCCGCCAAAATATATGTGTTTTCTTACACTTACAAATATACGAATTATGAGTTAACAGAAACACATAATGAAATAATACATATGTCAAAATGTAGCTCTGATAGAGCGGAATACATATACACGGGAAACCACAGTGTGGCGAAAGGAGAATTCAAATAAATAAACAGTTTGTTGATTTTCCTTACAATAGCTATCTGTTTTACGTATAGCATATTTCATTACCTTTTAGGGTAACGTTTTACTTTGAAAAGTTCATGCAAATTTATCTTTTATACTTGTTTTATGATTATCTTTTAATATTCATTCTATTTTATTTTCTAACACTACTATTTTTTAATAAATGAATTCCGAGGAGTAATTTTGAAGAAAAAGACTACGTTTTCTATATCAAACTTTAGGTTTTTAGAAAATGGTACTACTTTCTTCAGGCCGGTGAAACTAAAATAAAATGAGAACCCTCGAAAATTTTCAGAAAAAAATAAGTTTATACAAATTAAAAAGCAATGAATACATTGACACTGACCTTATCTGGGCTCATAAAAAGAAAAACTTCGATAAATTAACATTACACTAGACTCATCTTAAAGAGAAATAGCGAAAGATAAAGGGAAATATTTTTGTATATTCATAAATTAATTAAGGAAGATCTAGACGTTTTCTCGTAATTGACCTGAAATTTGATATGTTTTCTGGGGGAGAGACTTTATAATTAGATTATAATTAACAGAAGAGTCTAACGGCAAAGATTAATTAGTTTGAGTAGGCTAAAAGGCTAGTATTAGGCTAGATGGGGATTATAGGATATTTAAAAACATGATGTGCCTTATTAAATGCAGTCGTTTACTTTCACCTTTCATATATATATATATATATATATGTATATATATATATATATATACACACACACACACACATATATATATATATATATACATATATATATATATATATATACTATATGTATAAATATACATATATGTATATATATATATATATATGTGTGTGTGTATATATATATATATATATACACACATATAATAGGATATGATGAAGTTAGCCAAACCCACTCGGGAATCAGGACGTATCTAATAAAATTCATTATTATTATTATTATTATTATTATTATTATTATTATTATTATTATTATTATTATTATTATTATCATTATTATAATTATTATTATTATTAGCTAAGCTACAACCCTAGTTGAAAAAGCAGAATGCTATAAGCCCGAGGGCTCCAACAGAGAAAAATAGCCCAGCGAGGAAAGGAAACAAGGAAAACAAATAAGAAGTAATGAAATGCCATATGATTTTAGAGAGAGAGAGAGAGAGAGAGAGAGAGAGAGAGAGAGAGAGAGTTCTGTGTAGATATTTGGAAAGTTTACTGCAGTGTTTTCATTCATGATCAGTAATTGAAATATGAATGCTTGGGGCCTTGATCGTACTGTCTCTAATGCCAACTACTTACGTAAAATGACTGATACACACATACACACGCACACACATACAAACATATACTGCATATGCATGCGTGTGTGCCTTTCTATAAACCTGCACAATCATCTATGTATGTATGTATGTATGTGGGGGGGGGAGAGAGAGAGAGAGAGAGAGAGAGAGAGAGAGAGAGAGAGAGCATTCAAGATGTAAAACACACCATAAATCATAAGGTTTAGATAATGCTCACGCGTTAATTACACACCGAAAGCAGCATTGTGTTCCTGCAGTAATCTAGATTCCTTCTCTTTAATTGGAGGACGATAAAGGCCCCACTAAAAAAACGACAGACAGACAGACAGCCACAAAACAACCCCAGGTCACACAAGCGAAACGGCTCGGGTCTGACCTCGTCTATTTGGCACCGCTCGTAACCGCTCGCATAAGTTCTCTTCCTCATCCGTAACAACTTAATTAGTAAGGTAGGCGAAAGTGGGAAGCTGCGAATTTCATAATTCCCCTCTAATTACCGCTAATTGCCAAGCGCGCAGACAGTTTGACGTTATTGGATTATTGCGAGATGGCTGAGGGTCGGTGGTCAAAGTGCTTGGCATAAAAAGCAATTCGGGTACGAGGGGTGGTGGTGGGGAAAAATAAGATAATTAAAAGGAGATAAAATAGGAAAAAGGGAAAATCGGAGAAACAGGAGTCAGTCAAAGACCGTGAATAGGGGATAGGGAAAATGAGATAAGAGGTAGAAGGTAAAACAGATAGTGAAGGAAATAGGAGATAAAGAGATCAGTCAAAGACCGTACAGTTTAGGGATAGAGAAAATAAGATGAAAGGTGGAAGATAAAACAGGAAAAAGGGAAAATCGGAGAAACAGGAGTCAGTCAAAGATCGGACAGTTTACGGATAGGGGATGAAGTAAATAAGATAAGCAGTAGAAGATAAAACAGGAAGAGGTAAAATCGGAGAAAAAGAAGTCTGTCAAAGACTGTATTGAATTGGGATAGAGAAAATAAGATAAGAGGTAGAAGGTAAAACAGATAAAGAGGGAAATTTAGAGAAAAAATTAGTCAAAGACTATACAGTTTAGGGATAGCGGATATAGAAAATAAGATAAGCAGTAGAATATAAAAAGGAGAAAAGAGAAAGTCGGAGTAACAAAAGTCAGTCAAAGACTGTACTATATAAGGATAGGGAAAACAAGATAAACAGCGGAAGATAAAACAGAATTAGGGAAACTTGGAGAAAAAGAAGTCAGTCAAAGACCGTACACCATAGGGATAGGGAAAATAAGACAAGTAGAAGATGAAATAGGAAAAGGGTAAAATCGGAGAAAGATAAGCCAGTCAAAAAAAAAACGAATAGTATAGTGCTAGAGGATAGGGAAAATAGGATAAGAGGTAGAAGATAAAACAGGAAAAAGGGAAATTATGAAAAAGAAGTTAGTCAGAGACCGCATTCCTGCGCTAAGCTGTTCGGATTCACCTGAAATCGTGCACGATAAAACGAGAGTTTTGGAAACTCATAAAATTATAAGAAAATTAATATATAGAGTTATCAATATATAGAGAATATAAAACATTAAACAAATAGACAAAAAAAAAAAGTAACTGATTTTAAAATAGTTCATATTAATTATTCATTAGTTCTTATGAAGTTTATTGATTTCCTTATTTTCTTTCCTCACTGGGCTATTTTTACTCTGTTGGAGCCCTTGTGTTTATAATCATCCTGCTTTTCCAAATAGGTGTCTAGATTAACGGCGAGTGATTCGATTTTGGGAGAGATAGGAATGTAACTTTTGGTTAGAGACAGGCTTTTCTGGAGGACGTTTCAACAGTTCCATTAAATCCCTACATTAAGTGATCGGTTGCCTGATGCGCCTTCTCCAATGCTTTCTATCAAAAAACATTAGAGAGGGTGCATCAGGCAACCGACCCTTTAACGTAGGGATAAAGGTGCGAAAGATGAAGAAGATTAAATCAAATTGAAGTAGACCAGTAACTCTTCGAGGTATCTTTGACGGAATGACAGGTAGACAAAGTCTTATGGAGTTTAGTCTAGACTCTAGAAATAGACAAATGAGAGTCTAGTGGACAGATAGGCATATGGGAGTCTAGTGGACAGATAGACAAATGGAAGATTAGTGGAGAAATAAACAGATGAGAGTCTATTGGATAGATAGAAAGATGGTACTCTAGTAGACAGATAGACAGATGAGAGTCTAGTAGACAGATAGACAGATGGGAGTCTAATACACAGATAAACAGATAGAAGTATAGTACAAAGATAGACAGATGGGAGTCTATTTGATAGATAGACACATGGGACTGTAGTGGACAGATTGACAGATGAGAATCTCGTGGACAGATATGACAGATGTGAGTTTAGTGCAGTGGTTCCCAAACTGGGGGGCGCGCCCCACTAGGGGGGCGTGAGGACGATACAAGGGGGGCGTGAAGTCATGTGCTCGAAATTACTTGTTTAATAAAATAATAAAACCGATTTGAAATGTGACTCGAGCGCGAAAAGGGACTTTGAAAAAATGAAGTTAGAAGAGTTTTGTGTGAAATATCTCCCCATGTACCCAAAAGTAGGTGAAGAACCACTTCGTATGATCCTTCCCTTTTCTTCTACTTATCTTTGTGAAGCAGGATTTTCAGCTCTTGTTGTTCTGAAACCAAAACAGCGCAACCGACTTACTGTAGAAAATGACTTGTGTTGTGCGCTATCATCGTTCAATCCTAGAATTTCTGATCTCGTGAGGAAGAAGCAGCAGCATCCATCTCACTAAATTTGACCAGAAATTGTGCCTTAGTCTCATAAGTATTTCAAAATATTATGTGCCATCTTTTCAAATTATCTATTCTTAAAATTGCAACTCAATTTTGCCAATCTGCTAATGGTCAAACTTTTTTTCGCTCACTTTGAACCAAATGTTTCGTTTTGTTACTGGAATGTACTATTATTTGTTTGAGTGGCTTCCATTATTAAAATGTAGTACAAACAGAAATCTGTTTTCCTGTACAATGCTAAGAAATAAATGTAAGAATCATTTCATATATAAAAAAAAGAGAGGAGTGGGGGCGTACGGGTCTACTGGAAGCAAAAAGGGGGCGTCAGGTAAGATAGTTTGGGAACCACTGGTTTAGTGGATAGATAGACAGATGAAAGTCTAGTAAACAGATGGGATTCTAGTGGAGAGATAGACAGATGGACAAAGAAACAAAACATGTATATAAACAGAGACACGTGTGAATATGTAAATAACCTAACACATATAACACGTTGACGGCCACAAAGGTATGTTTGTGTCTACAATGAAAATAATACGCACACACACACGCACACACATAATATATATATATATATATATATATATATCAATATACTTCTCTTGTAGTATATTTCCTTATTTCCTTTCCTCACTGGGCTATTTTCCCTGTTGGAGCCCTAGGGCTTATGGCATCTTGCTTTTCCAACTAGGGTTGTAGCTTAGCAAGTAATAATAATAATAATAATAATAATAATAATAATAATATATACAGCATATATATATATATATATATATATCATGCACTGAATTATAACAGTAATAATTGGATAAAATAACGAAATCTATATATTCCTGACATCCATAGCCAGAGTTACATTCTTTACACAAATCAAACATAAAGGTAGAACCTTTTATTTTGTTCATTACCAAAATAGAAATTTCTTCAAACGAACAATTAAAACAAGTCTCTGACTCTTTCCACGGGACAGAATGAGAACCATTCAATTATCAATAATTCAACAAGCGCCCGAGGCATTTTTATATACCAAAAAATATTTCGATACCCTCGAATTATTGACGGTAAAAAATCTGATTGAAAAATTATCAAGCGAGAACCTAACGTATGATTAAGGGATATAATTAAAGATAATTAACCGGTTATAAACACGCAGGCAAACTCTACCGGGGAGAATCGAGTGTCGTTATTAACTTATATTAACTGTATAGAAAGTATTTGTCTAGAAGCAGGTTAGAGGTAATTTTACGGGAATATATTAACGATTTAGTGGGAGAGATACGGGAATTGATCAGGTATATGGTACACTTGAAAAAAAAAAAAAAAAAAAAAAAAAATCCGAAATTCTATGTAAAAATGTACTATTCTCACCGGTATTTCAGTAAAATATAGGCGACCGTAATTTGTACCCTAGTTTGTTGGTGTCCTTAATATCACTCCTTTACGTCAAATTATTCATTTTTAAAACGGTAAATGCCTGGCAACATTTATTTGAGGATTTTTCACCGTTTTTTTTTTACGGTAAATTTTTAAGTTTATGATTAAAAGAGGTGTTAGGAAATAGATATTTAAAGACAATACTAATACATTGGTATGTATATGTATATATTATTATACATATCAGGTTCCAATCGTCCTAGTGTATGTATAAAGGGCTCTGACTGGTTAGTTGCAGTTCATTATACTGTAGTTACTAATGTACGCGACCCGTCAAAAATGACGGCTAAACATTTAGATAGATATGCACACACACACAGATTCAACCCTTTCCTACTCCTCTTTTGTTTCTAACTACAACACTGCAGTTTCGGCAATTTGTGGAAGATTGTGGTTTCCGAGTATACCCTCTAACAAGGGTATGACTCTTCCCCCCCCCCCCCCGGGAGAGGCAGAATAGTCAAACGTTTGGCAATGTCAGTCAGCATGTCAGGAAGGCTATATATACACACACACATATATATATATATATATACATTCATATAATTTACATTCACACACACACACACACATATATATATATATATTGTGACGGGCCGAGAGAGGAGTTGTGAAATCAAAGGCAGATTGGAAACGACTGAGTTATATTGTTGTGGAACACTCTCCTTATATACAAAACCTCAAGGCAACAGGACATGACAAGTTCACAAGACAGACAAAATCACAGAGGAAAAACCAGACTTGAATTTTCAGGTTCGTTTTAGTGCGAGGGAAGAGCGAAGATACAACCATAATATATACAAAAAGGAATTATGTACAATTGTGTGAAACACGGTTGGTACATGGCTCCCCCCCTAAAAATGACATACTGTACATGTTAAATAGGGCGCCCTGATCTAGAGAGGCGAACTGTAGGCGGGTCATCTGGCAGAAGATAAGCAGGTTTTAGACGATCAATGGAGACCCAGTCTTCTTTGCCCCGAATGTTTAGGAGGAATGCTTTCGGACTGCGTCGGATCACAAGGTAAGGTCCCGTGTAAGGGGGCGTTAACGGTGGCTTGCTGGTGTCGTTGCGCAGGAAGACGTGCGTTGCAGAGTGCAAGTCCGTTGGTATGTGATGCTTCGCTGGGGGCTTGTAAGTCTGGCGGCACGGAGTAAATTTTCCCACGACGTGGGAAAAAACTCGGCAGGGACGACCAACGGGTCGCCATACACCATTTCGGCTGCCGAGACGTCGAGGGCGTCTTTAGGAGTGGTCCTTAGTCCAAGGAGGACCCAGGGAAGCTGAGTAAACCAGTTGCAATCCTTGCAGCGGGACATCAAAGCTGCTTTGAGGGTGCGACGAAAACGTTCAACCATTCCATTGGCAGCGGGGTTGTAGGCCGTTGTGTGATGTAGGGTGATGCCCAGGAGATTCGCTAATGACGTCCATAATTGAGAGGTGAAAGTGGTTCCCCTGTCAGAAGTAATATGCTCAGGGATACCGAATCTTGAAATCCATCCAGAGAGTAAGGCAGATGTACATGAGGCGGACGTTGCAGTTTCCATGGGAATGGCTTCAGGCCAACGAGTGGAGCGGTCGATGACGGTAAACAGGTAACGATGTCCTTGTGATGTGGGTAGGGGGCCTACAACGTCGACGTGAATGTGTGCGAAACGACGCTGAGGTTGAGGAAAGGTGCCCACTCCTGAATCCGTGTGTCAATGTACTTTGGAAGTTTGGCAAGAAGTACAGGCACGGACCCAATCCTTAGCATCCTTAGAAATGCCGTGCCAAATGAACTTTGCCTTCAGCAGCTGTGCAGTAGAACGGCACGAGGGATGTGAAAGGCCGTGGATGAAATCAAACACCTGTCGGCGCATGGGAGCAGGAATCCAAGGTCGCGGTCTACCAGTACTAACGTCACAGAGGAGGGTGGTGTTGGAGTTTTCAAGGGGAAAATCCTCCCAACGGAGGGACGTGCAGGATGTCCTACAAGCTTGATACTCTGGATCCTGTCGTTGGGCTTCAGCCAGGGCGTTGTAATCCAATCCCAGTTGAACGGCAGCCAACGTGTTTCTTGACAGGGCATCGGCAACGGGATTCATTTTCCCAGGGACGTATTGGAGGGTGCAATTGTATTCAGCCACGGCGGAGAGATGTCGGCGTTGACGGGCGGACCAGGCGTCAGACTGTCGAGTGAAGGCGTGCACCAGAGGCATGTGGTCTGTGCGAATGACGAAGGGCGTACCTTCTAAGAAATGGCGAAAGTGACGGACAGCCAGGTGTACCGCCAGCAATTCTCGATCGAAGTTAGAATAACCCGATTCTGCCTTGGACAGTTTTCTGCTGAAGAAGGC
>NC_090766.1:51105227-51128392 GCF_036898095.1 Palaemon carinicauda | reverse complement strand
GTAGTAGGGAGGGTCCATCAGGACGCCATGGCTATCTCACCCAAAAATAGATTTTTCGCTTCGCTCAAAATCCGTTTTTTGGGCTCAAGCCATGGCGTCCTGATGGAAGAGTACCAGAGAATCAATGTATCGTGGTAGATTTTCCCCCTAGAGTTAAGTGCCTAGGCATTGACAAAATAGCAAAGTAATCTTAGATAAGAACCATAGGAACGAAGTATCCTGCCCCCCATTGGTAGGAAGTTCCCATGGGCTATGCCGACGTCAAAGTGGTATTGAAGGACTATTCATCTTGACAGAAGAGCTTTTTAAGAGCTTAGAGATGAAGCAGAATGTTTGATATTTGTATAGGAACATTCTGAGTAGGTCAGTGGTGGTTGGGCACTGTGTGTAGGATTCATCTCCTGATTATCAGAAGTAAGTATTCGAGTAGGAACCTTACTGAGACAAGGTGAATATAATTTAAGGATAGACATCTTAAATTCTTCATGACCATAAGAAAGGAGGAATAAATAAAACTATGACAGTATGTATTTCATAGTAAGTAGGAGCTGAAAGAGACGCATAAGTAATAAAATAGAAATTTTATTTCACAATGCAGAAATTAAATAATTTACAGCAAAAGTAAAGTTCATTTACAGTAATAATAATGTACATAGAAATAAAGGCTTGCTCTTGAATCTGAAAGGGAATTTCAGGATTAGTAGGTACTCGTTCTCGAGGAACGCAAGTCTTTAAATAACACATCATGCTCAAGGCATGCGGCACTTGTGTAACACTATGACATTTCACCTGGGATAAGAACAGTTATAAAAGCACTAAGTGTTTTTAGACATCACTATGAATCACTCGAGGGTCAACATAGGCACCCGAAGAGTTAGAGTCCCAAATAACTCACTGTTCTATGCAGAGTTAGGTGCAGGTTTCATAACACTACCTGCGGCTACCACAAAATGTTTGATTTCGTGCACTTGTTTCGCGTAATGTTTAAAGAAAACTCGCGAGGACTTCCAGCCCGTAAAGTTTTTAAGGCTCTCAAAGTCCATGCTCTGAAAGAAGTTCAGAGAAGATGCCACTTTTCTAGGATCATGACCAGCGGGTGTACTGTTCGGATCCGCTCTGCGAATGAAGTAGGTGATTTTCGCTCTTAATTGTTTCAGTGACAGGTCGCTGCCCGATGTTTCTCCTTTGAAGAGTTGGCCTCCACCAAAGTTTGAAGTTCTGCGAAGATAGACCTTGAGGCTCTCTACTGGACATAGAGAGACATCCTCCTTCAGGGGGCATATTCTCCAAGGGCCCCATCTTTTGGTGGGTAATTCATTTTTGGCGAGAAACGTCGGATCAGGGGAGAGGGTCACTTCTCCTGAATCAGCAAACAGGATGTGTCCCTCTTCTCTTGATAATGCCACTATTTCGCTGACTCGAGCTCCCGAGGCGAGAGCAAATAAAAATATAACTTTCTGAGTCAGATCCTTGAGGGGGCATGAATCGTTGTCCAAGTTGGAGGCGAAATGGAGCACCTTGTCTAGTGACCAGGAGATCGGTTTCGGAGGGGGTGCTGGGCGTAGGCGAGCACATGCTTTCGGCAGTTTGTTAAAGATGTCGTTGGACAGATCAATTTGGAAAGCATATAGAATTGGTCTAGTCAAAGCCGATTTGCAGGTTGAAATCGTATTGGCTGCTAATCCTTGTCCATGAAGGTGAATGAAGAAGGACATACAGAAATCAATGGTGATTTCTTTAGGATTTTTTGCTTTAACAAAGGAGACCCATTTCCTCCAGGATGATTCATATTGCCGTCTCGTGGATTCGGTCTTGTATTCCTCTAGGAAGTCTAGACTTTTCTTCGAGATCCCAAACCTCTTCTTTGCGGCAAGGGAGAGAAAATCATGAGATGAAGGTCCTTGATTTTCGATGATGAAGCGAAGACAGTCGACTTCTGTACTTGTTGAGAGAGAACTGGGCCCGGGAGAGGGATCAGCTTGGGCTGCAGCTCCAGGACCAGGGGGTACCAGTTGCTCCGGGGCCACTTGGGAGCCACTAGGGCCGCTGTCCCTTTGAAGGTTCTCAGTTTGGAGAGGACTTTCAACAGAAGGTTGGTGGGAGGGAACAGGTATATCTTCGACCATCTGTTCCAGTCCAGTGACATGGCGTCCACCGCTTCTGCTTTGGGGTCCTCGTACGGGGCTACGTACAGAGGAAGTTGATTGTTGTCGCTCGTTGCAAAGAGATCTATCTGAAGTTCTGGGACTTGATGAGAGATGAAGGAGAATGATCTTGCGTCTAGAGACCATTCCGACTCTATCGGGTTTGTCCGAGATAGAGCATCCGCTGTCACGTTGCGGAATCCTTGTAGGTGAACTGCAGACAGGTGCCACTTCTTCTTCTCCGCCAGACGGAAGATTGGGAGAAGCACCTGATTTATCTGGGGCGATCTTGAGCCCTGGCGATTGAGACAACGAACTACCACCGAGTTGTCTAGGGTTAGACGGATGTGGATCGAGGGCGGCGGGGATAGCTTCTTCAGAGTAAGAAGGACCGCCATGGCCTCCAAGATGTTTATGTGGAACGTCTTGAATAGTGGAGACCAGGTCCCTTGAGCTTGTTTCAGGTGGGAGTGACCTCCCCAGCCCTCCAGTGAGGCATCCGTGTGGATGTTGAGTGATGGAGGAGGGTGTTGGAGAGGAATGGACCTTTTCAGGGCCATTGCTTCCGACCACGGCTTTAGGAGGCGTCGAAGTCTGTTTGGAAGCCGTCTCTTGAGGTCTCTTCGAGCGATGGATGCCGATCGTCTCCAGACTCCCGCGGCATCCTTTAGCTGTGCACGAAGCACTGGGTTTGTCACTGAGGCGAATTGTAGAGAGCCTAGAACTCGTTCCTGCTGTCGTCTTGAAATGCGTTTGGATTTCAGTAGTCGCTTGACAGACCCTGTTATTTCCTTCCTTTTCTTCTGGGGGATGGAAAGGCGGTGTGACTGAAGATTCCAGTGGATTCCCAGCCACTGAAACTTCTGAGCTGGAGAGAGGCGAGATTTCTTCTCGTTGATCTTGAATCCCAGGTGTTCTAGGTACTGGGTAACTTCGTCGCAAGACTTTGTACACTCTTCGGGCGATGGAGCCCAGACTAGCCAGTCGTCGAGGTAGGCCATCACCTGGACGTTTCTTAGGCGGAGCTGTTGTACTATGGCATCCGCCAGCTTTGTGAAGATCCGAGGGGCCACATTGAGGCCGAATGGCATGGCCCGGAAGGCGTAGCTTTTCCTTTGGAGTCGAAATCCTAGGTAGGAGGAAGCGTGATGGTTCATTGGAATGTGCCAATAGGCATCCGCCAGGTCTATAGAGACCGTGTAGGAACCTTGAGGCAGAAGGGTCCTTATTTGTTGAAGCGTCAGCATCTTGAATTTGTTGTTCTCTATGAACTTGTTGAGGGGGGATAAGTCCAGAATGACTCTGAGCTTGTCTGAGTCCTTCTTGGGAACGCAAAACAGTCTCCCTTGGAACCTGGTGGACTTTACCTTCCTTATCACCTTCTTGTTCAAGAGGTCTAGAACATATTCTTCCAGAATGGGGGTCGATTGTTGGAAGAACCGCTGGAAGATTGGGGGTGGTTGCACCCAACTCCAGCCTAGACCGTTCTTGATGATGCTGTGTACCCAAGGATCGAAGGTCCAACGATCCTGGAATTGGCGGAGTCTTCCTCCCACCGGAAGCACTTCATTGCTTCTGGTGTCCCGAGGACTTGTTGCCTCGGCCGCTAGCTCCCTTTCCTCCTCTACCTCTGGAGGGACGACGAGAGGCGTCTCTGCTTGCACCCCTGGACGAGCCTCTACCTCTGGCATGAAAGGTAGTGGATGGCTGTTCAAAGGCAGGGGTGAAGACCGGTGACTGTGACAACACCGGTTGGGGGACCAATTGAAAGGTCTGTTGTGGTTGGGCAACCACTTGGGAGGTAGCGGGTCCCGGAAACTGACGTCTTTGTTGACGTTGCTGGGGTTTCGGTTTCTGAGGTTTCCTCTTAGGCTGAGGTCCATCGTCCTGAGAGGTTTTCCTTTTCCTGGACATGCCCCACTTGTGGAGAAGGTTCCTATTCTCCGTGGCGGCTCTGTCCGTTATTTCCTTGACAAGGTCCGAAGGAAACAGGTGCTTTCCCCAGATGTTGGAGGAAATCAGCCTCCGGGGTTCGTGTTTCACGGTGGCACCGACAAACACGAATTCACGACAGGCTCTACGAGCCTTTATGAAATGGTACAAGTCCTTCATTACCGTCAGTAAGTGGGATTTGGCCAGTACCATGTAGTGATCGGGTACTGCTGTGTCACAGGCCATAACTTCAAGTTGGACTTGATGAGAAAGAGACGCTGCAAGCCTCTCCTTCGTGTCTTGTTCCCGGCGAAGGAGGTGATCATTGAGCTTAGGGAGGTCTTCATTAAACTGACGTCCGGCAACGTCAGGATCAAGCCTACCCACAACGAAAGTATGTTGGACATCTTTCCATTGTCTAGTGTCAGGGGGCGTTACGATGGAGAAGGGTCTGCACTCCTCCAGTGCAGGGCAGGGTTTCCCTTCTTCCGCCGCCTTAAGGCATGCAGCCAAGGCCTTTTCCAAAAATGGAAGAATCGCAGTGTCGGGAGCGACATAAGTAGGATGCTTCTTGCTCAAGGCAGGAAGCTTAGAGCAGGTAAAGCCCCTGCTCTTAAATGCGGAGGCTAGCATAGCCTGGGCCTTTGCGAGATCGAACACTATCTCTTCCTTAGGTTCGGTCTCCTCCTTCGAGGCAGGTTCAGAACGAAGCCGGACGTAACAGTCCGGGTAGGCCTCGAAGCTTGGGAAGAATTCCACATCTTCCAACGGGACCGTGCCGATTTTGTCACTAACAAAGATCCTGCCGGTCGCAATAACCATATGCTCTGCATACCTCCACGGGTTGGCATGAGAGCAAGCTGGGAGATCCTTAACCGAGATCTTCTTCGGTTCTCTGGATCCAATCATAGACCTGATGGACTCCTGGTTCTCCTTCAGTCTGTCGTCCAT
The DNA here is from genome assembly GCF_036898095.1 of Palaemon carinicauda. NCBI lineage: Eukaryota > Metazoa > Arthropoda > Malacostraca > Decapoda > Palaemonidae > Palaemon > Palaemon carinicauda. Next base: position 51,123,365 of record NC_090766.1, on the reverse strand, counting down.
GACAGCTCTAATCAGTCGGATCAGTTCTTGTGTAGAGGAAGAAGGATCCGGGGTCGAGGAGGTAGACGGAATGGACACATCCGTCGGTGTAGGAGTAGGCGGAGGGATGGACGAGGGAGTAGCTCCAATCTCCGACTCGGTGTATTCCACCTTGTCTTCGTCCTCTTCGGCTCCTTGAGCCATAAGCGTCTTCTCCGTGTCTTCCGAGACGTCAGAGATCTGTTCATCCTCTTCGGAATCTAGGCGACACTCGTGCATGGACTGAGCCATGACCACATCAGGTTCCACCGTAATTTGGACAGTGGGGATTGCTTCCTTTGGAACCACTGAATCAGGGGAGGCCTTAGGGAACAGCAGGGACCTCAGTTCTTCGGTGGCCAGGTACGGTCCAGTGGCATTCCTCTGAAAACCACGCACCCACTTGCGCAGTTTCTCACGAGCAATGTCTCTAACCTCCGCTGAGGGAGGGTTATGGAAGGCCTCAACTAGGTAGGCCTGGCAGACCGTACAATCCAGTGGATTCCAGAACTTCCAATCCCCTCTCTTGTCTGAGCAAGGGGCGTGAGTCCTGCACGCCGTATGTCCGTAAAACTGGGAGCGTTTCACGGCACAGTATGCGAAATCGCACTTCATCTGCTCCTCCTGTGGAAGAAAGAGAAAATGAGTATGGGGGAGTCATAGGAATGGCTCTTAAATTAAGTTAATATTAATCATTAATTTTAACTTATATAAGGTGTGATGCATAGAGAGTGAAACAGTAAAGGAGAACACGCTCCATGCATCTCGCCCGGCTGGTTACCATAGGCTTGGTCCTGGGATAATCCAAATGACCGAGATCATTGGATATAGTTTCCTAGGATTCCCATTATATTGGAACTCCATGGAAAGCCAAGGACAAGGTTGGGATCGAATTCATTCGGTTCCCAGATAAGAGCCAGAAGGTCTCATTAAGGGTAACTGCTTCTGGCAACCAGCCGTGCTAAGATGCACATAGCATGCTGGAAGTAGAAGAATGCAAAGAGACAGCATGATCACTAATAGAGCAGTACTAGGTACTGATCTTAGAAGCAAAGCAGCTTATCTATTTGCCAGGTAGGGCTATCTTAGTCTTATGATAGCTACAGAGAGGGGGTGCAAGTATTCTTGACGCCTCCGGGGTATCCGGCAAGCCGCCGGCACGCCGGAGCTCGCTCCAGCATAGATTCTGGCATTAGAACAGACAATTTTCAAAAGTCAGTTAGATACCAGGATGGCGGCCGCCGGCACAACGGCGGCACGCCGGCAGGGAGCGGCGGCTCCGGCAGCCGGAGGATGCCGGATTGGTGACTGGGGTAAGGATGGTACAGGTAGTATCGGGTTGCCGGCAGTATATGCCGGCACTCCGGAGATCGACCGGCAAGCGGACGATTAGATAGGAGTAGGAGAGCCGCCGGTAGTAGCCGGCGGCAGCCGGCAGTCCCTCGGAACACGGGGGGCTGGCGGCAAGGGTAGGGAAGTCACCAAGAGGCAGGTATTGCCGGCATAAGAGGCGGCAAGAGACCGGCACCCAGATAGATAGAGAGACAGGGGGAGGGGGGGAAGGATGCAGGAAGTACCTTCAGGGTTCCAGACATCCCTCCCCCTCCCTGAGGGGGTGTACCCATGATAGAGACAGGCTCTATCATCCATATGCAGGGGTCACTAGGGACCGGGAGCAGGTAGCCCAAGGGAGGACTAGGGAACACCCAAGATGGGGGGGGGGGGGGAAGACTCCCTTATGCAGAGCTACACTAGGAACTAACCTTATAGGACACTATGAAGGTATATGTACCAGAGCGGACTGCACAAGGAAGCTCGGGTAGCCCTACTCATCCACCCTAAGGAGGAGTTGTAGGACAGGGGACAGATGAGTATAAACTAACCTAAGCATAGGCTAGGCTATACAAGAGATAGGTGGGGAGGGAGAAGAGAGGGGTCTTCCTAGGAAGGGTTTCTGTACCAGAGCGGCCACAAAGGGAAGGGAGGACACTCCCTAACCTAAGATTAGGCTGATCGGCTAAAACGGTGCAAGAGTACAGTTTCAGCATGGAACAGAGAAACCTTCCTAATCCGACCTAGATCAGGGCTAAAAGTCCTGAACTAGGCAAGGAAGAAGACGTATCGCTATCGCAGGAAAGTCGCAGACTATCCTAGCCATAGAGGTAGGCTAGCCTAACCTCACTCTCAGACGCAATCCTAAAGGGGGTTCATTCCTTTAGGGAGGACTGAGAGGCGATATAATACTCTATTAGACAATGAATCCCTTTACTCAGAAAAGGGATCAAGGCTAATTAGAGGGAATGCCAAGGCAGGGGATGAAGGAAGCATATAGGGGTCCTAAGGTTAGGTTAGGCTAGTAAGAATCACTGACTAGCCTATCCCCTATATGGTCCCTGAAGGCGAAAACATTTGCATCACTAGTCAAAAGTATTGTAAAATAATAATGCCACTATCTTCATAACTTAGTCTAGGATCACTGATAAATCATGCATGAACACTTGTATATAGGCTCCTGGCCTGGGGGCTATAGTAGCCGACTGGTATGAGGTCAATCGATGACCGATAAAAGCGTCTAAACACGAAATAAAAGTTCCTAGCTATGAAGACTAAATAAACTAATGTATTCGATTAGTATATAAGGCCGGAAGCGTTGTTGTGGCTAACTAAATAAGACATGCAAAACAACAACGATGCCATAAAATGGCGGGTCCGGTAGAGGCACAGCTCTGCCACAAAACATCAATTATTTCGCAAAATAATATTTACTTTACGGCCAGAGCTTAATTAAACAATACTGGAACCTTGTACTCAACTTTCCAGAAGAAGGCGAGGCTGAAGGTAACGACATAGCGAAGATGCAAAACGATAAAGTTCACACAAGGGAAAATCCGTCTCAGTAGGGCAGCTACTAAACAAAGGATGAAGACGCTCGTGACGTCATTAGAGCAATGGCGTCCGTTTGTTTACGTCTCGAGTATCAGTAGTAGCCACGAGTGAGATTAGCTGTGGAACGGCTCCCAGCTATTCTCAGCCCTTACACACCGAAGCGTTAACTCTGTTCGGGGTGGAGATAGCTATGTGGCACGACCAGACATGCGTGTCCCCTGTTGTATTACGATGTCTTAAAGGGAAACCTTTGAGATACTCGCTCCAGAAGTTAGAATTCTGTGATAACCTGTGGTTAAATTCTCTGGGAATATCTTAGTAGTCTTATACCCAAGGAAGCTACCAAACAGGAACCTTCCATCAGGACGCCATGGCTTGAGCCCAAAAATATATATAAAGGATCTTTTCGGTTTGAGTGCCTATCGAATTTAAATGTTTTTTTTTTTATTCCAAAGTATGTATTTTGATGTGGAAAACCCTAAAATGATAACCATTTTGTGGAGAAACCAATACTTATGTGTTTATGTTGTATTTTTGTTTCAGAAATCAGTGTTGACTATGAAGTATAATTTAGAGTGGTTACTTGAAAACATCAAAACAGAATTGGATGCAGTCAAATTTTTCCAGGAGAACAAAATTATACCAGCAAATAAGAAGTGCAGAAGGAAGCATGGTATGGTAATAAAAGAATGTGCTGGAAATGTTGTATGGCGATGTAGTAAATCGGCATGCGGTCAAGAACGCCTTTCAGTTCGCAAAGATACGTGGTTGGAGGGTTCAACGTTACCACTGAAGAAAATAATTATTTTCATATATTCATGATCCAAGGAGTACACAACAATAGATTTTTGCATTGAAGAACTTGGAATTAGCAAGGACACAGCAGTGGATTTCAACAATTATCTTGGAGAGGTAAGTTAGTGTATCGGAACCTAACCTAACCTAACCTATATATATATATATATATATATATATATATATATATATATATATATATATATATATATATATATATATAGCCTATATATATATATATATATATATATATATATATATATATATATATATATATATATATGAGAGAGAGAGAGAGAGAGAGAGAGAGAGAGAGAGAGAGAGAGAGAGAGAGAGAGAGAGAGAGAGATTAATTAAAAACAATAAAAACAGCAAATTCTGTTGAGTCCAAATTCCCTTCATTTCCCTGTAAGCTAGGCCTAACTGTTTCATATTTATAAACTTGTCCCCTAAAAGTCTTGAGCTTTCCCTATATTAAGATTGATAGAATTAAATGTTAGTGAAATTATGTTCATTTTGATTCAATCATATACTTATACTTTTGTTCTGAAAGAAGTTTCCCGTTTAATGCGACAAATGTTTTTTTTTTTTCATTAATTTTCCCCCTAATCATAAATTCATACATACAGCCATATCAAAATACCAGTCACTAAAGAAAGTATTTGGTCTGGTCATAACACCAGATACCCTGGAGATACTACCAGTTGTTATAGAAATTCAATCCTTCTCAGCCTACAAACTCACAATATAGTCTATTGTAGTCTACTGTATACCTTCTCCTCTTTCTTTACATATCTGAAACCACTGCAAACCACGCCTTACATTCTCATTCATTTAGGAACTGCGACTTTTCCGTGGCATTTACCTAAATGGTGAAAACATTATCCATTTGCTTTAGTTTTTCCAGGCAAAGCAAATTCCAAAATTAGACAAATCTCCTTTAGTCCATACCATGATTTACAAAAAATCTAAACAAGAAAAAGTATAGGTTTGAGAGAGAAAGTAAGTAAAACTGACTGAAACAAGAAGAGCTAATGAAGAATCTGCATTGCAAATAAAACGTTATGAATAATTGTTAGCAGGATGGAGGGGGTGGGGGGGGGAGTAACAGCAGGAATACAATGAGGAAGTGAGGGCTTGTAAAATAAGGAAGTAAGAGAGGGATACGGATAGGCACAACCAATTACATGAGCAAAACCTGATCAATTGAAAGAGAAGTTGGGAAATCAACTAGTACATAAGTAAATGTTAAACTTAAAGAAAAGCTACATGGTTTACTACTTGTTGGAAAAAAGGTAACCTGATTGAAGATTTTTCTCCCAGAATTCGTACCAACGACTTGTTGCTTATCAATTCCAATTTTCAATCTCTTCTTGGAAATGTAATATTAAATTTCAGTACTTCTTAACCACTGACAACAGTTACTGATTTTTAAGGAATGCCCCTCTTATCTTATGAAACCCCAAGTTGGTAATAACAAAGTGAAAAGCCCATGTTGATACCAGTGAGTAGAATTAATTTTCTTAATAAGTAAAAGATCTTGGATGGAATGATGAACTGCTTATATCACAGGCTTTATTTATACTCTACATGTAAACTGCTGAAAGTTGCACTTTCTTCAAGTTTTTACATGCTGCACACATTAAAATCAACTTCGTTTAGCATAAAAATAACATGTATAGAAATATATAGAATATTTATCCATTTCACAATGTCACCTAACACAATAAAGCTTATGAAGCTACTATACTGTTATCAAAATGTCTTAATGATTTTACAGAATCAAAACACATCGAGCACATAACAATTTCCGCTCGATGGCAGCCACAACTATGTTTCACAGCATCAAAATCTATAAATGTTTGCGGAGAATGATCCCACAAGAATTCTATGAAACTCGAACATTTGGAAGCTTTACTTGTTAACAAGAATGATCATTCAATAACACTACTAGATACAAAGATGTTAGGAAGACATTATTCACTGTAAATTCTTTTGAACTTTGATCCCTTAGGCAAAAATGCCCATGGCTTATATTATTTCATTACATGAAAAACTTGTAGAGCACACTTTACCAATAAAACAGTGATCAATTTGATATACACAATTAATAAGCATTAGCTATTACACATAACAGATTCCCCAACTACAGAACTATGACTAAACAAAGTACTCATCTATTACATATTTTAGAGATCCTTAAATTTGTTCATTATTTATGAGCAAGAGATAAAAAAGGAAATGTTTACTGGAATGTCTCAATAACTCTGAGTTGACTGTTAGAATAGCAAATGGAATACTTTATTATATAAACATATCCTCATCATTTGATAGTTTAATCAATGTAAAACTTCACACATCAAGGTCTTTGAGATCTTTCAGTGTTATAAGAAAAGGCTCCATGGATATAACTTTAAGATGGAAAAATTGATTAAAAACTATATACCGTACTGCCCTGCACATAAACTTACAACCTATAAAGATATACATTTCTCACAAAAACACTCACAAGCACAAATATAAGTATCAATAAATATACAGTATATGTTGCATATTGTACAAGGATATTATTTGAAAAATATGGAACATTTTGCAGGGGACATTAATAAGCACTTGTAAAGATGTACGAAATTAATCGATCATCCAAATATACAACTCTGTCAAGCTTTAATGCTGAAATTAGCTACATGGGAAAGACAAATAAGCTGATAAATGTTTTTTTTTTTTTTTTAAGGGGCAAGTACAGTACAAAAGAAAAATCTACTACGAATAAGTTTTTCATATATATGTATTACTGATTTTCAAAACGAGAGCAACCTCAAAGGAATGCTACAAAAATGAGATTCCAAGGTCAAGATGCAACAAAATGTTCTGAAATATATAGAAGACTGACAGGAAGGATGGAAAGGGGGGTGGAAAATGTACTTAGAAGGACATATAACCACTACTTAACTTTCCCACTTTTTTTTTCGTTCAATCTCTGGATGAATGGGCACATTAACTATCTATTTAAGTTTCTATCATTATAAACTTATTTAATATTCTATAACCACTGTATTTAGTTCATATAATGAAGCCTAATTACTGCAAAACTTATAACAAACTACAAAATAAGAGTAGTTTAGTATTCTGGTTGGAAATGAATAAATATTGAAAATACTTAATGAGGAAACAATACCTAATGTTGGTATATTTTGTCAAAAACGTTGAATTAACCATGACTACTTATATACACTTCCAAGCAGTCCTAGCCTAGTCTCTTAACAATTTTTTTCCATCAAGTATTATGGTCACAATATTCTGTAATTTGAGTAATCAGCAACTGATAGTTGTCAAAATCTCTAAATATCATTCCCTTACATTTCTTATCATGAACTGTAGTACTGAACTAAAGTATAGTATGATGTACATATATTCAATTTATGAAACTAAGAGTAGCCAATTTAGTGACTGCTCAAATATATACAGTAGCTAAACTTGTGCTTTAATCTCACTACAGAGAAAAATATAAAAATGTTGTTTATTTCCATAATGCTGGTTACAAGGCCTATTGGAACCCTAAGCTATACTGTATACAGTACGTTCACTTAGCTCATCATGCTGGCCTCTTTTTATTTTTTACATTGCAACACATATATACATCATTCTGCCTATAGCCTTATTGTATACCTAGTTCCCAAGAAGTGTTCCCATCACTGAAGGACATATATTTTAAGAAATGTGAGTACTGTACCGTAAAGCACATTATCACACTGTTGCACAGTAGCCAGAAGCAACTGTGCATAAATAAAATGGAAAGCACTGTCATGTTCACTAAAAAGGATACTCAAGAGCCACATTAATACAAAACACAACACACCACACTGCAATAATTAGAAGGACCTAGTCCCATTTAGAAAACTGATAACAAGGGATAAAAGCTTGAGATTTATTATAAGAACAGAGATTTTTGAGTTTGATCATAATCATTAAAAGATTATGTATATTTTCTATATCAGAATCCTGCAAGAAAATACTAGTCTCCATAAGTGACCTTAGTGAACTTTCTATTACTGACAGAATTTTCATTAAATCATATTGGATTTTGGTTTAATGCAGTCAAAATATAAACTAACCTTAATAGGTTATGCAAATTATTGAAATTTCAGCTGTAGAGGAGTGACAAATCCTCCTGGTGCCTCAAACTATCCAATGTACAAGTATGCTATGCTATACTCGCCTTTTCACTGAGACTTTTCAACATAATTATCTCCCAATTTAAATTTATATTTAAAAAACGCCAAGTACATTAACATCAGCCAGACTGATCTTAATGGTATAAGCACTAGTGACATTAATTCTATCATTAAAGAATATGGATAATTAAGTACCATAAGATGTCATGGGCAATTCAACAACATGCTAGTATTCAAACACACATTGCACTGATATATGTGACTAAAATATTCTCTGGCATTCAGTAACTTTTAAACTTATCACCCCCCCTTTATTTACTATAGATTAAGTAAAGATCTTACCTTCGAGATACTATAGTATATGTCTATTCTTTTAATAATAACAACCTTTCTTTAGAAACATTCAAACTCAAAACAAGTCTGTATAAACAACTGAACTCCATATTCTTCATTCACAATTTCAAGTAATGGTTATCTACTTCTTTCTTATCACATCTTTAAATACTTGTATGGGAAAGAACGTAAGAAGGAACCAAATAGCTACCTAACATTAAGAAATAAAAAAAATGAGCTTTAATGAGCTAGTGCATTGAATCAAGATGCATTGCACAGATATTGAGACATGTTTGCCAATGGTAACTTTACACAAATGACAATAATGCATTGGAATATATTTTTTGGGGGAAACGATAATACCAGAGCTATTTTACGTACACTCTTAGCATAGTTCCAAGAAAAAAAGTTGGACAACACTGTTCTAGAAATTAAAAATCAAGTTCTAAAAATATAAGGTCATGGATAAATAAGTACTACGGTATTCTTACAACTGAGATTCAAAAATAAAACTTATGTGAACATTCTTGAGGATCAACATACTGAATAATATGACCTACAGTGTATATATAATACTAGCAGAATTATTATCATAAAATAGTTTCATCACCTCATTCAGTAAAATCTATTACTGGCAACAGGTCTTTTGAAAAATTATTTTCAATACAAGACCAATCCTCACAGCTAATTTTACGACTATTGAGGCTTTTCTGATCAACTATTGCATGGTCATTTAGAGATTGCAATTTCTTTATTAAAAGTACAATCACAAATGATCTATTATATATGAGATAAAAGTAAATAATAAAAACAAAGTCTTGAAACAATAACCGAAAATTTAAGTGTAAAGGATAATTATACCCAAAGGCCCTCATTGCCATGTAGTTAAAGCGTGGTTTGTAACAATATAAAAAGTTTGGAAACATATTACAGTAATATAATCTACAGACTGATATGTTAACTGTAAGGTAATTTTTAAATGTTATATCGGTAGATGAAAAGCATAAGAAAATCTAAGCAACAGAGGACTTAAAAAAACTGGTTACTACAGTATACTTATTCTCTATAAACAAAATATTAGTTTACCTTCATGTTACATTTCAATCACGATAAAAAGTACCATTACCAAGTAAGTATCTACAATTATATTTCAACTTTAAAATGAAAATAAATAAGTAAGATTATCATTCAAAATAAGATCTCATCTTCATCTTATTTCCAATACTGCTCAGAATACTTTTCCAAATTCATTACCACTCATGAACCAAGCATCTGTCTAAATATCCAAAAAAGTTAATAATAATCATATAATTACAATATATTACTAAATTTGTGCAGTTGCCCAAAAGTCGAGTCCAGTGATTCAATTAATTCTATCACCACCCAGCGATACAAAGACGGGCACTTGATGACTTGGCCAAGTAATAAAAGCACCAAATTTAATTTCTTTGAAGGCAATAATTTAATCAAACCAAAGTCCTAAGACGACTTGCTTTACTTTCAAAGTACCTGTGATAAGATGTCTGTCATAGTAAATAGCCCTCGTTTCTTATGTATCATGTTGTTCATATTAGTGGTGGTTAATGTAGTTTATTTTCCTGGTAAAACTTATCAAATATATGAATAGGGAAATCAACTTTTTTTAGATAATACAGTAGTGTACATACATACATACATATACCAAGGCACTTCCCCCAATTTTGGGGGATAGCCAACATCAAACAAATGAAACAAAAAAGGAAATGTTTCCTCTCTATGTTCCTCCCAGCCTGATAAGGGACTGAACCGAGTTCGGCTGGTACTGCTAAGGTGCCACAGCCCAACCTCCCACATTATCCACCACAGATGAAGCTTCATAATGATGAATCCCCTACTGCTGCTACCTCCGAGGTCATCCAAGGCACCGGAGGAAGCAGCAAGGCATACTGGAACTGAGTCACAATCGCTCGCCATTCATTCCTATTTCTAGCACGCTCTCTTGCCTCTCTCACATCTATCCTCCTATCACCCAGAGCTTCCTTCACTCCATCCATCCACCCAAACCTTGGCCTTCCTCTTGTACTTCTCCCATCAACTCTTGCATTCATCACCTTCTTTAGCAGACAGCCATTTTCCATTCTCTCAACATGGCCAAACCACTTCAATACATTCATATCCACTCTAGCTGCTAACTCATTTCTTACACCCGTTCTCACTCTCACTACTTTGTTCCTAACCCTATCTACTCGAGATATACCAGCCATACTCCTTAGACACTTCATCTCAAACACATTCAATTTGTCTCTCCGTCACTTTCATTCCCCACAACTCCGATCCATACATCACAGTTGGTACAATCACTTTCTCATACAGAACTCTCTTTTACATTCATGCCCAGCCATCTATTTTTTACTACTCCCTTAACTGTCCCCAACACTTTGCATCTTTCATTCACTCTCTGACGTACATCTGCTTCCACTCCACCATTTGCTGCAACAACAGACCCCAAGTACTTAAACTGATCCACCTCCTCAAGTAACTCTCCATTCAACATGACATTCAACCTCGCACCACCTTCCCTTCTCATACATCTCATAACCTTACTCTTGCCCACATTAACTCTCAACTTCCTTCTCTCACACACCCTTCCATATTGTCACTAATCGGCCAAGCTTCTCTTCCGCGTCTGCAACCAGTACAGTATCATCCACAAAGAACAACTGATTTACCTCCCATTCATGGTCATTCTCGTCTACCAGTTTCAATCCTCGTCCAAGCACTCGAGCATTCACCTCTCTCACCACTCCATCAACATGCAAGTTAAACAACCACGGTGACATCACACATCCCTGTCTCAGTCCCACTCTCACCGGAAACCAGTTGCTCACTTCATTTCCTATCCTAACACATGCTTTACTACCTTTGTAGAAACTTTTCACTGCTTGCAACAATCTTCCACAAACTCCATATAACCTCATCACATTCCACATTGCTTCCCTATCAACTCTATCATATGCTTTCTCCAGATCCATAAACACAACATACACATCCTTACCTTTTGCTAAATATTTCTCGCATATCTGCCTAACTGTAAAAATCTGATTCATACAACCCCTACCTGTTCTAAAACCACCCTGCACTTCTAAGATTGCATTATCTGTTTTATCCTTAATCCTATCAATCATACATGATGATAAAATAAATTAAATCATTAAGTACGGTATTACTATAGAAAGTAAGAAAATAAGTCTGCAATTCTAATTAAAAGTTATTTTAGGCTTAATACAAATTCTAATTTTTATGAATTCCTTATAATTTTCTATCATGCATCAGATATAAAAAAAAAATCAGTAATTTAATTTTAACCTTTAGAAGTATCGTCAATTATTCTTAACACCAATTTTTTTTTCAATCTGAGTCTCATATCTACTTTGACACAAGTTTTTACCGGTGAGGAATTCAACCAGTAAACTATTTCTTAACCTTAATAATATTTCTGTTAAATCAAATATTCAAGTGGAATTATCTACATCATATTAGCTTCCAATACTACTTAGAAGGGATTTGTAATAATGCCCTCTATGATAAGAATTTCAGATATCCAAACATTCGGAAATACAGTATATGTGAATCATTATTTACTAACTATTATGAAAGACCTCACAATGTTTTTAATAGTTATTTCAAAATTTTTTTGTTTGAAATGTTATCAAAACAACTGCACAGGAGTAATTTCCTGCAATACAGTTTTCTCCTAGATTTATTATATTATCAATATTTACCACATTTCATACCTGGTTTTCTATTATAAAAATGAGCTTCTATATGGAAAATCAATGGAAACATCTGACACCTGAGGATTTTGGGGAACTGTATTCAGTCTAAACACATTCAGACTCTACTGCAATAAAAATTTACAGTGCAGTTTCAGCATATAACTTGAATCAGGTGACAAATTGTAACTGTACACAGGATTTTAATATCAATACAATAATAGGTTTCTCCTCTATCATAATTTGACATATAAAAATAATTCAATGAGACAAACTACCATGCAAAGTGAGATCTTATCCAATTCTTATTTACAACCCTAATAAGAACATTGACTAATATATTACCTTTTGTGATCCAGGAATTTTATTCTAAATGCAATATCAAAATAAAGTTTACAATACTGTAATGACATAATCAAGGTCTGCATACAGTATTAATCAAAGAGGTGTTAATTATAGTTAAGTACTTTTAGCAAACAACTTCATAGAATCATTAACTCGTAATATTTATTAAAAAATTATTTATTTCATCATAATTAATATTATGCGTTTTAGTTAGGGTAATCTCATCCACTACTACGCATTAAAAAAGGATCATATTTCTTTCCCTTGTTGTAAATAGAATTTAAATCATCAATTCTAAATGAGACAAATAAACTATAGTATGAGGCATTTATGCCAATAGGCGTAGGAGATGATGATGAAGGGGCATTATACATACAGCATGTAACTTGGAAAATCATACCCTGTAAACGCTAAGCAGATTGGTTTGGAGTACCGATAATGCAATTAAAGCATGGGACATACATATATAAAAATGTTTGGTAACATACACATATAAAAATGTTTGGAAACATACATATATAAAAATGTTTGGAAACATACTGGTGCAGTACAATCTACACACCATTATTATGTTGACTGGAAAGTAACTTTTCAATTTAACAAATTAAGATGAGTCTATAAGAATCTATCCAAGAAAAGAAAAGGAATACAGGTAGCCATAATTAAACTCCATTTCAACAAAAACCAAAAAGTGCCTAAAGTGGAAAGATATTTATATAAATTTTAACCTCAAAATATATTGTAGGGCAACAATTCAAATGATCTAACTTTTATTGAAATTCCTTCTATGAATATTGATCCATACAATGTTCAATATTACTGTAGGATAACCATTTAAATTATCTAACCATTATTTGAAAACCTGCTGGGAATATTGATTCATACAATATTCATTATCACAAGGGATCCAGGATTTTCTTTTTTACATATCCATGTAGGTTAACAATTATGGTCTATTTGAAATAAAATACAATACTACACCATTAAATGGTCTAAAACATTTATGCCACTCGAACCCCATGAAAAGAAGTTGAAATAATGTCTCGGCATTCAAAATTAATTAGATGTCAAACAATTTACGTATTCTAATATTAAAACCCTGCTTTGCTTTCTAATCTTTACTCTAAAACTACTGTAGTCAATATACAAAAGCAACGATAGGAGATAAGCTGGTACAAATTAATTTCATCTTTGATAGACTTTATATGACTGCCCTTCAAAATCTAGTTCATTCAAAAAGAATTTACAGTCCTGTTAAGAACATTTACTTACATATTACTATCTATGATCTTGAAGTAAATTCTTTATAATATATAAATTCCAACACTGATAATTTCTATACAATTATGACACACTAAAAATAATTTAAATACTATTTCAGCATACGATTAGAACTAAGCATCACATGCTTTCTGTATTATTTTGATAAAATCTGTCACTTTTCTTTCAACCTACATCATAAAAAATTGGTCAACATGGATAAAACAGTATCATTACGTCAAAGGAGCTACTGAATTATTTGAAGTATTGGATAAAATGTATTGCACACAAAAATATATATTGTATCATGGTTTTTGGTATCTTACATTATACAACTACAACCTTCACAGCTTTCAACCCAGTGAATATTAAAAAAAAAACATAACACATATAACAATTTCATATTTAGTAGAGCAATAAATTTTGAGTTAGATATCTAAGATTGCAAAGTAAAATATGGCTGTAGTAAATAAAATTTGGCAATGTATATATACTGTAGCCTCATAACCTAAGAATTAATCAGTCGATCAATTTCCTAACAATTCTGTTTTTTTTCATAATTTCTAACTGCAACACTCCATCAACAGTAAAAATTAAAAGGCATGTATCTTACATACAATACTGGCTTCATGTATCACCTATAACTAATGTATCAACTTCCAATAAATATCTTCTGCTTTGTTTAAATAAATAATCTTAAAAACATGTAAACCACTTTCTCATAAAATAATCGCCTCCCATCATTAATACAGTATAAATACAGTACTGTACCATAAAAATAGCTCCTGAGCTCATTGTTGATGAATGATAAAAATAAAAATGTGCAGCTTCCAAGGAACAGCTCACTCAAAATCCCTCAGGCACTAGGAAAGTCATTCCAAAACCTGGAAAGAGAAGGAAATCAAATTACAATAAAGATTTATACAAGACTTAATCAACAATTTTCCCTTTTAACATGGCTGTGCATTTACACTATCCCAAAAAAACAATCTTCCACACATAAAGATTGTACTACGTTGACTTAGAAAAACCTCAGAAAAATACCAAAATTTATTCAACTAATATTCATCACTGACTTGAATAATTTACAAGATTATCAAAATGCAGGAGAAATTTTGGAGCATGACCTTCATCTTGGGAGAGTTAAGTGGAATATATTTCTTTATATTTTAAAACAAAATTTGATAATATGAAAGCACCACCATCAATGCAATTGTAAAATCAAAGAAAATTAAATAAAGAGACTAGAAGTCATATTTTCTAAACTAGAAAAGTTGTTTTGAAGAAGGAACCAATCACAGCACCCCCAAATGGTGAAATAATCTGCTAACTGATGACATGTTCCCCACTGAGAACCAATAACAATACAGGCGACAATGCTTACCAAGGCATTTTTGCTTGCCCAACAACCATCTTTCCATTCCAAAATCAAGTCTCAGTTATCTCCTTTTTCCCATAAAAAGTCTAAGGAGGTGGATGGGAAACTACACAACACATCCCGAAAATAGGTTTTTCCTCTGTCATAAAGATACTACCTCTAGTGTTATGGGGTCCTTTGACTGGCCACACACAGTACTACATTGGATCCTGCTCTCTGGTTATGGTTTACTTTTCCTTTGCCAACACATACACCCAATAGTCTGGCCTATTCTTTACAAATTCTCCTCTGTCCTCATACACCTGACAACACTGAGATTACCAAACAATTCTTCTTCACCCAAGGGGTTAACTACTGCACTGTAATTGTTCAGTGGCTGCTTTCCTCTTGGTAAGGGTAGAAGAGACTCTAGCTATGGTACGCAGGTCTTCTAGGAGAAGGACACTCCAAAATCAAACCATTGTTCTCTAATCTTGGATAGTGCCATAGCCTGTGTACCATGGTCTTCCAATGTCTTAGGTTAGAGTTCTCTTGCTTGAGGATAGACTCGGGCACACAATTCTATTTTATTTCTCTTCCTCTTGTTTTGTTAAAGTTTTTATAAATTATATAGGAAATATTTATTTTAATATTGTTACTGTTCTTAAAATATTTTATTTTTCCTTGTTTCCTTTCCGCACTGGGCTATTTTTCCTGTTGGGGATCCTGGGCTTAGGTTACATTCACTAGGCTGTAAGACTGAAATATAAAGAGGGTTCTGCCTTAGTATGAGTTTATGATTATGGCCAAAAATAGATCCTGAGCCATAACCAAATGACAGCCAGGAATGTGTTGTTCACTTCAGAATGCTGCAAGTTCACCGACTCTTGCTCCCAAGAGTAAGACTATTGAAAATATTGCCTCCTGATGTAGCCATTTGAAAGTATTGTTATATAGTTTGAACAAAAATTCAAGCACTCTAACAAGTAACCAGGTCACCAAAGGAGCTGTAATGGTATCATATGTGACCGTGTTTCCGTTATCAAAACAAACAACTGAATAGCATAGTTTGCATTTACACTACCATCTAGCAATAATATTTAGGTATAGTATGCATCGCCTCCAGTGTTAGTATTAGTTCCTGGTGGGTGTCGTGTCATGGGTTAGCAGACAAATCCACCATTGGAGGTGTTGTGACGGGTTCAATAATCCGAACTTGTAGGTTTTCCTTATACACACTGAGTACTGTACGTGCTTTACAAGTTTGTAGGGAACACAATATTTCTTTGGTATATGCTGTATTAACCTGTTAAGCGTCCCCCCTGGACCAGGTTGCCGCTAACGTACCGTCACGCTTTTTTTGCCCTGAGCGGTCATTTCACTAATGATAATTTTTCAAAGTTAGTATCATTTCTTTATGCTCATAATTCGAATTCATAGTTAAAAGTAGGGATATTAATTACATGGTAGAGTAAAAAAACAAATAATACTAATATTATTTCACGTCAAATTGCTACATAATACTGAATATTCTAATGGGTTCTTTTTATCTTCAATCGTAAATCTTACGCCTGGATAAGCAACAAAAGCAAAGGGATAAGTCTCCCCCCCCACCTCCCCTCTCTCTCTCTCTCTCCTCTCTCTCCTCTCTCTCCTCTCTCCTCTCTCTCTCTCCTCTCTCTCTCTCCTCCTCCTCTCTCTCTCCTCTCTCTCTCTCTCTCTCTCTCTCTCTCTCTCTCTCTCTCTCTCTCTCTCTCTCGTTCGTTGTCCAGTCATTCGGTAATGAGAAGTCATTTTTGCTTTCGGCATCGAAAGAAAACTTTGTTCTTCAATATACTCATCACTGGAGGATTCAAAACTAGTGCTCTCATTATCAAACAGGTTATCAATATCAAATTCCTCAACAAGAATATCATTTATTACATCTAAAGAAATAACCTTCCTCTTTAGACCGTTCATTACAAAAGGAACAACAAACAACCACTTCCGCATGAACGCCCGAAGCGCAGTGATAGGAAACCAGTTTTCTAACATCAAGCTACCTTCAGAAAAATAGTTGCCAGACATCATATAAGTTTCTATTTACAGCCCCCATATGCTGAGAGTGTTGCCAAGTGGTGATCCTATACTTACTATACGAGTAAACGTAATATCACGAGACTGACGGCTTGAAAACGGCAATTAAAGTCATGAACGGAATATGCAGTTGAAGGCGGTATCGAGTAGATCGTGGTGAACGGTTTATCACGTGGGTGACGCTTAACAGGTTAACACTGAGTTCTAGTCTTAATAGTTATTATCATTATTAGCTAAGCTACAACCCAGTTGGAAAAGGTGTATGCTATAAGGCCAAGGCTCCAACACGGGAAAAGAGCCAAGTGAGGAAGGGAAATAAGGAAATAAATAAAGTACATGAGACATAATAATTAAAGAATATAAAATATTTTAAAATCAGTAACTACATTAAAATAGATTTGATTTATATAATAAACTATGAAGAGAGATTTATGCAAGCCTGTTCAACATGAAAATCAAAAATTTTAAACAATTTTTATTTTTCAATATTAATCTTACCCGATGATCATGTAGCTGTCAACTCCGTTGCCCGACAGAAATCTACGGTCGGGATACGCCAGCGATCGCTATCCAGGTGGGGGTGTACACAACAGCGCCATCTGTGAGTAGGTACTCAAGTACTTCTTGTCAATAAGAACTCAATTTTTCCTCTGTCGTGCCGCCGGCAAGACCTACTTGGATACGCTGTTGATTCTGGAGTTGTTGTTCACGATTTGGTGATGTATTTACTCTAGAGTTTAGCCTTCGCTATTCAGGAAGCTTTATCATTAGCTTAGCAAGCTTTTGGAATTAATTTGGTTAATTGTTAACGAACTTTGCTAGATTTTGGAATTCCCCCTTGACTACTTCTAAATTCAAGATGTCTGACCAGTCTCAAGTCCCTAAATACAGGCAGTGTAGTGTTAGGACTTGTGCTAGGCGTCTTCCGAAGGCCTCTTTAGATCCTCACACCGTTTGTTTCAATTGTAGGGGTAAAACCTGTCAATTGGAAGATCGATGTGGGGAATGCGCTGGGCTTTCGGAATTCGATTTTAACGAATTCCTCAAAAATGCACGTAGGTTAGAGAAGGAGAGAATCAGGAGGAGTTCTTCTCGCTCTGTGGATTTTTCCTCTCCCCATGCCCCTCAACCTTTTCCTTCC
>NC_090766.1:51081355-51102227 GCF_036898095.1 Palaemon carinicauda | reverse complement strand
ACTCTCCAGCTTTGCCAAGAGAATAACCATAAAAAATAATGTAAAGTGGGGTTTACACGGGCAAACAGCTCGTCGAGCCTGGTTCGACAACCCTTTACTTGAATTGATGTTCGAGCGCGTAAACGGGCTATTAGGTTGTCGAGCGCACTCGTCGAACGGCTCGATGAAAGTCAAGCTCATCTTGACTTTTGTGGGCAGAGCTACATTGTTTGACGAACGGTGAGAACGTGAGTAGGTGCGAACGGGTGTCGAGCATCGAACCTCAGTCGTTATTCAAACCTGCTAGAGGAAACATCAAAGAAATGAATAATGGGTGCCATTAATGAAAGCAAGAATGAGAAGGAAGTTGTACTTTATTTCATACATGCATATCGGGCTCATCCAGTTTTATGGAAAGTTAAATCAAAAGACTATTCCAATACAGTAGCCAGAAACAAATGAATAGCAGACACTCAGTCTTTCATGTGGAGTTATGGCCTTCCTCATAGTTGTATCTTCATTAGTAATGAAAGGGCTGACACGATTCAGTAGATCAATGTACATGTCTTCATCCATACGCAAATAATTGCGCCAGTTATCTGGCTCTAATTTTAAAGCAACAAGCAAGTTGGTGTGTGAAAATTTCTCTTGTTAGTAGACAATCCTTCGTCCACTTCGATCTTTTTTTTTTCCTTCTAGTGCCACTGCTAAAGCAATGGCTATCAAATCGTCCTGGTTGAGAGACATGACGTTGTTTTTGCACGAGGCACACTGAGGTTCGATGTACTGTCTGAAAGCTCTTCGAGCCGTTCTACAAGTAGGTTCGACAACCGGGCTCGGCGAGCTGTTCGGCCGTGTAAACCCGCCTTAAGGTTTGTTAGTTTGGTGAATAATAAAGCATTAAATTCCTTAAAGAAAATGGTGATGCAGCTTGCTTCTTTAGAATTAATCAGACTCAAGAGGCTGAGAAGAACTTGGCCCGTCTCACAAACCGAGAGGGATCAGTGGCCACAAACGCAGCACGACAGAGGGGCTGACTGCAATTGCCCAGGAGAGCAAGGGGTGATTGGATGTAATGTGACTGATTCTATTGTTCTCAGATACAGATATGATAGTCACCTATCCAGTGTGAAATCAATAAGATCTGACAACTATAACATGGGCCTCAAGCAGCACTAAAGTGCTAATAGCCAAGGATCTAGGTTCCCAAAGGTGGTGGTCCCAAAGTTTACAGGAACCCTTTCCTCATGACTACATCCACCTACTGAAGACATTCTTGGCATTAAAGAATCCTGTGGAAATTGAGGTTAGCTTACACTGTACCACGAGATAAGGTTATACTGTTTAGGAATTATTAGTCCACAAATATATACTTACATTTTCATATATAATGGTTTTCCCTCCGATTTATGCCACACTTAATTTTTATATTAATGACTGCCACAAAAACCAAAGGTAAGTGTCAAATGATGACCCACCAACGCAACTCCCCATATTTTTTAACATCACAAACTTTTAAATAAAACCTGTTCAACGTTAAACATGTTTAGCCAACTTAACAGAATTTTTAAAAACAATTAATACACCAAAATAAGGTTAGGGGAGTGTCAATGGGTAGACCATGCACGATCCCTTGAATGGTCCCTAGAAGGCAAAAACACATGTGCAACACTGAATTTTTTATGTATAAATGCCTATATCTTCAATTCATAATTTTTAAAACACTAGGAACGCTTATTATATCATGCAGTAGGTAAACATGAAAGCATCGAGCCTAGGGCAGGCTAGTAGGCTAGCATGGGGATCGGCTAACTAAGTGCGCCGAGAATACTATCGGCATAATATAACTAATTCCTAGCAATGAAGACTAAATAACTAATGATATTTAATTAGTTATGAGACCGGGAACCCTGTTCTGGCTAACTAAATGAAGCATGCGGTGCGAACAGTGGCATCGTAACATGACTCCTCCGGTCAGGGCACAGCTCCGCCACAAAACACGAGATTTAAGGAAAAATAGTCGTTACTTTACGGCCAGAGCTTATTTATACAATACAAGAACATGGTACTCAACTTTCCAGAAGAAGGCGAGGCTGAAGGTTGCGACATAGCGAAAAATAAAGATCACTGGGAAAAAACTAAACATAGATCGCTACAAAGGTTGGAATGAAGAAGACGGACGTGACGTCATTCATGATGGCAGACAGCTATGGCTGCCGTTTGTTTACGTCGCGAGGTACCGTAACAGTAACGTAGGAGGATAACTTTGCAACGGCTCCTCAGTTATCTTGCCACCTTTTCCCCCTCGAAGCATAAACGCTATGTGGGGTGCAGATAGCCAAGTGGCGTGTCAATGCATACGTCCAGTTGATATACGATATCCTAAAGGGAAACCTTTAGGGTACTCGTGCCAGAACTTAGAATTCTGTGAAACCTTTGGTTTAATTCTCTGGGAATATCCACTGTAGACATACATACCCTTAGGAAGCTACTAAAGGAACCTTCCATCAGGACGTCATGGCTTGAACCCAAAAAATAACTTATGAGGCTGGGGTGCACAGCACATCCATATGGCATCTGCCGGAACAGCGCAGCAGCGAAATAGGTTAAATGGTAAGTGTAGCGAGCAAAGGTCAAAAGGCGCAAAACAGGAATTTCTTAAATTTGCAACTTCGATGATAGAAAGTTTCCAATTCTGAGAATTCTGTTGTCCTAACATTACACTGCTCTATGAAACTAATTTCTACATGATATAGTGCTTGTCAGAAATAAATTTGTATTCCAAGCTGTGTAGTTAACGTACAGATCAACATAACTGACAGTACAGATCAACATAACTGACAGTAACATTGTAAAGTTACAAAATGAACTAGAGGCTGTCCACTGCTTTTTCTCAGTGATTACAAGGCTAATTATGTGGAGAAGTGCTACTTTGAAACTACCCTGTCAGCCCTGTTTTTACAATAGATTCGGATTTATCATTCTAAGGCAAGACATTACGGACTAGGTCTCAGAATATGCCAAGATACGGCAGTCTAAAGGGTGACAATGCAAACCCCCTTTGGTAAGAATATGACTACTAGGTTAGGTTGGGTGGGGAAGTTTAGGTTAGCTCGTGTTCTAGAGTTTGCTTTTAAAATCAGACCATGTTAAAAGTTGAGTTGTTTGGAAGAATACCGAGCTCAAAGAAAATGGAACTTTGAAGGACTGTGCTTTAGAGAACTGCAGCATTTAGGCAGGTGGTCCACAGTTTATTAATGAAAACTTTTCTGTCGTTATATTTTTGTAGCATCTGTGATCTTTCATAATTAGTTTATAATTTTATACCATGAAAAATTATACCTAGCATAAATCCATAACTTTCCAGTTATGCCAGTCGACCCACCATAATGTACCTCGACTAAACATTTCTACCGAATACTTCAAAAGCCACAAAATATTTCAAAACCAAAAAATATACTAAAAGAAAAGTCTTCTTTAGATCATTTATTGCACTGTTCTTCAACTTTATTGTCCAAACCTACAGTGACTTCAGATTGGCCAGTTAACTTAAAATTATTCCTACCGCCTACCACATGTAACATGTTGGACCAAAATTAAGTTAGGCAAATTAAAACATGGTTAAATTAGCCTATTTACAATTATCACTTTAAATGGGTAAAACCCACCAGGTACCTTGTTATACAGCAATGACTACATGTAAACGGCTAAAGTCATTTAGAAATTTTAAACCATATCGTGCACTACGAAAAAAAAAAAACCTGGTTTATTATGTATTTTATGATGTTTAGGACGTTTTTGACAAAGATTCCCAACATACATTGCTATTGAGTTCTGGTGGTATGCCATAAATGAGAAGCTAGGGCTCTGTGCTAAGTATCGTCAATTAAGTTCAACACCTTGAAAAGTAGTTTACCTTATATGTGAGTGAACTTTTAAACTTTGCAGTGTTGCCATACAAAAAAAATAATCAAAACAAAACTCAACCCCTAGAGTTTGTTTACCATGACTTCCAGATAAATAGAAAATGAGATTTTCCATCATTTTTTATGAAGCCATATATAGCAGCTTCAAGTATTACAAACTGACCTTAATTGAGCTAATGATTTAGTGGTTTTTGCTTTACCATATGCCCACTAATCTCGCAATTAAAAGTTGCCTATTAGCACTGTGGGCTGGTATGTTGATCATTATAAATGGTACAAACTTACAGTGGTGAACAGCCCTTGTCTTACACAAGGTAAGGCAATCTTACAGACAGACAGTGGTGAACACACTAAACAAGGGCAAGTTGGAGCTTTGCAATTGAGCTTCTGTTCAAACATGGACTAAGCTCCCATTTCCGATATACTAAACACGTTTTTACCCCAACCTCCTAATATCTACAAGATCAATAAAAGACCTACGATTATAGATTAAGATTACCGAATGGTGCAATAAACGGTTTGTAGAAAAGACTGGTTTATTATGCATTTTGTAGTGTTCAGAACATTTATAATTCCCGGTGGAAATCCATAGTTTTATAGTTATGAGGGGTAGACTTCCAAAACTTGAAAGCTATATCTTGCCGCTAGGTATCATTATCAGTTAAGTTTGAAACCTTGAAATATAAGGCTCATGTAGATTAATAAATCTTAAACTGTCCCTCATAAGTTATACTCAAAACTGATACAATAATTAAACTAAAACAATGGAGCTTCTGTTTACCACTACTTCCAGATGCATTTAAAAACAGGGTTTTCCTTCCCATTACCTATGGAGTCGTTTATAGTAGAGTACCTCAACTCATTTTTATTAATGAGGTGCCCTTTTAGCCCAGAAAAACTTTCCTGCTATCTGACTGGTTAGAATTATCTTGTCCAACCAATCAGCAATAGGGAAGCTTTTACGAGCTAAAAGGACACCCCCGCGAGTCTGTGCAAATCTGCCTCACTAGAAAGAAGAAAGTATAGTTCGTAGCAGCGTTATGTTCATCTTATTGCAAATATCTCGTTCCATACTTGAGCTAATGATTTGGTTTTAGTTCAGCTGTGTTCTGCCAAGCAAACCATATTTCGTTACGCACATTGGACCCACGGGCTAGTATTTTGGAGTTATTAATTGTACAACCCTAATGGGGCGAATACACACTTGGAAGTTGGAACTTGGAAGAGGGGCGCTGTAGCTTTGCGCTTCAGCATCAGGGTTGCCAGGTTTTCTAATTGAGGAAAGGCCAACTTATAATCAACCACAGCTTTAAAAGGTCAACCCATTATTAGAAAAGGGCCAAAAATATAGTATTGTACTTAAAACCCACCTTTCTCGTGACTACTAAAGGCCAAATTTGAGATTTTTTGGCCTGAAAAAAGCCAACGGGGAAACACTGTTTAGCATCCGCATTGAGCACTGACTGCTTCGTTCCAATGATCAGAATAAACAAACATTTCTACCCTAACCTTTTATCACCATGATCAATAATGAGCTATGATTTGTTGCATATTCCAATATTGAAAATAAATAAAAAGGTAACTTAAGACCGAAGCACCACAGGTTTTTATCTTTACTATTGGTGGAAGACTGTCGAAAGAGCAAAACGGTTTTTTTTTTTTTAATAAAAGCTGTAACTTCATTAATAGAGGTTTCCGACAGTAGTATATGGTATTCAAAATGGTGTATTTCCAATGATCTATTAAATCATACAAGTTTCAATGTCAACTAATATTGCACCATTCTCAATTTAAACTATATAAGTAACTTACGACAGAAACGCAAACGCCGCCTATATTCTTAAATAACGGGTGGAAGGAAGCTCCAACGTAACTTTAAAGTTACTTTTTTTTATTTAAAAACTACGTTAAAAGAAGTTTTTGCCAGTAGTATGTGGGATTACAAAATAGTGTATATACAAAGATCTATTCAATTACGCAAGTTTCAGAGGTCTAAGTAATACTGTTACATTCTATGAAACGAAATTATAGAAGCTTAAGATAAACGTTGGCCCTATATTCTGTTCGAACAAATGAATTAGGATACTACGTGACCACAAAAGGAGCAAAACAGGTATTTTTAATACCTCAACTTCGTTAATAAGAGGTTTCCGCCAGTAATATGGTATTCAAAAATTGTTTCTTTGCAAAGATATTACTTTAATATGAGCTTCAATTTCCTAACTAATATTGCACCATTCTATGATAATACCGAAGCCAGTTTCCTCTGTATCACCTACTATGCATAAATGAACTCTACAAAATTTTACTTAAAATCACTCAAAAGTATAGGATACTTTAATTAAACCCAACGGAATACAGAAGAACATACCTCAGAGAGTAGTACGGCAAAAGAGTGAAGATATGTCAACAGGCTTCATATTACAGTTTTCCAAGGAGGACGGAATATGGATGTGCATGAATAGAAGTCGTGACTCCAGCGTCCATGGAAGCAGAAAGTTTAGTCACGTGACCCTCGGGTTTCAATAATCTTCTGTACTACAGTATTAGTATGTCTTTTCAAATAATTTAAAATTTAACATCGGTATTGGTACACTGTTATTTCAATATACTATAGAGGTAGACTTAAGATATCAAAGGTAGACGTTTTAGTAGTCACGTACAAATTTCTAAGAGGGAGTACATCCTAAATTAAACTAAAACTTTCATAATTCGTCACATTAAAGGGATAAAGTAACAACTTTTACCATAAAGTTTTCAGTTTAATGATGTTGCACTATATTTTCATAGTATGACAAAGATATTTTCGAGTAATAATTTAGTCTTTTCATTTTAGCAGTGGGAAAACTGATGCAATGGACATTTATTGCAAAATTGAGAAACTAAAAAAAAAAAGTGGGCCAAGCCTAAATGAGAGCCTTAATATTCTTAATTAATAGCCAATGCATTTTGTTGATTTTGGAACGTAAAATTTAGATTTGTAGCATTTTAATTAACAGAAGGTTGTTTTTTTTTTTTTTTAACAAATACGCTACACCAGACATAGTCATAATAGTTATCCGATTTTTATAAGTAGCTCTAAAATATCATTTGTCATAAATTTAAAATAATAGGATTTTAAGCAATCACAATTCAGGCTACTTATAAAATACTTTGTTAAGTTGCTAAGTACAAAGATTAGGAAAACAAATTTCTTTATGAATTCAGAAATAAATACAGAAAAATAGGCTCAGACTGACAGTCCACACACACACACACACACACACACACACACACATATATATATATATATATATATATATATATATATATATATATATATATATACATATATATATATATATATATATATATATATATATATATATATATATATATATATATATATATATATATATATATATATATATATATATATATATAACGGATTTTGAGCGAAGCGAAAAATCTATTTTTGGGTGAGATAGCCATGGCGTCCTGATGGAAGGTTCCTGTTTGGTAGCTTCCTTGGGTATAAGACTACTAAGATATTCCCAGAGAATTTAACCACAGGTTATCACAGAATTCTAACTTCTGGAGCGAGTATCTCAAAGGTTTCCCTTTAAGACATCGTAATACAACAGGGGACACGCATGTCTGGTCGTGCCACATAGCTATCTCCACCCCGAACAGGGTTAACGCTTCGGTGTGTAAGGGCTGAGAATAGCTGGGAGCCGTTCCACAGCTAATCTCACTCGTGGCTACTACTGATACTCGAGACGTAAACAAACGGACGCCATTGCTCTAATGACGTCACGAGCGTCTTTATCCTGGCGCCAGTTGCTGCCCATCACCATGATACAATTGTGTAGGGTGGGAACAAACTGACGAAGTAGTAGGGAGGGTCCATCAGGACGCCATGGCTATCTCACCCAAAAATAGATTTTTCGCTTCGCTCAAAATCCGTTTTTTGGGCTCAAGCCATGGCGTCCTGATGGAAGAGTACCAGAGAATCAATGTATCGTGGTAGATTTTCCCCCAGAGTTAAGTGCCTAGGCATTGACAAAATAGCAAAGTAATCTTAGGTAAGAACCATAGGAACGAAGTATCCTGCCCCCCATTGGTAGGAAGTTCCATGGGCTATGCCGACGTCAAAGTGGTATTGAAGGGCTATTCATCTTGACAGAAGAGCTTTCTAAGAGCTTAGAGATGAAGCAGAATGTTTGATATTTGTATAGGAACATTCTGAGTAGGCCAGTGGTGGTTGGGCACTGTGTGTAGGGTTCATCTCCTGATTATCAGAAGTAAGTATTCGAGTAGGAACCTTACTGAGACAAGGTGAATATAATTTAAGAATAGACATCTTAAATTCTTCATGACCATAAGAAAGGAGGAATAAATAAAACTATGACAGTATGTATTTCATAGTAAGTAGGAGCTGAAAGAGACGCACAAGTAATAAAATAGAAATTTTATTTCACAATGCAGAAAATAAATAATTTACAGCAAAAAGTAAAGTTCATTTACAGTAATAATAATGTACATAGAAATAAAGGCTTGCTCTTGAATCTGAAAAGGAATTTCAGGATTAGTAGGTACTCGTTCTCGAGGAACGCAAGTCTTTAAATAACACATCATGCTCAAGGCATGCGGCACTTGTGTAACACTATGACATTCCACCTGGGATAAGAACAGTTATAAAAGCACTAAGTGTTTTTAGACATCACTATGAATCACTCGAGGGTCAACATAGGCACCCGAAGAGTTAGAGTCCCAAGTAACTCACTGTTCTACGCAGAGTCAGGTGCAGGTTTCATAACACTACCTGCGGCTACCACAAAATGTTTGATTTCGTGCACTTGTTTCGCATAATGTTTAAAGAAAACTCGCGAGGACTTCCAGCCCGTAAAGTTCTTAAGGCTCTCGAAGTCCATGCTCTGAAAGAAGTTCAGAGAAGATGCCACTTTTCTAGGATCATGACCAGCGGGTGTACTGTTCGGATCCGCTCTGCGAATGAAGTAGGTGATTTTCGCTCTTAATTGTTTCAGTGACAGGTCGCTGCCCGATGTTTCTCCTTTGAAGAGTTGGCCTCCACCAAAGTTTGAAGTTCTGCGAAGATAGACCTTGAGACTCTCTACTGGACATAGAGAGACATCCTCCTTCAGGGGGCATATTCTCCAAGGGCCCCATCTTTTGGTGGGTAATTCATTTTTGGCGAGAAACGTCGGATCGGGGGAGAGGGTCACTTCTCCTGAATCAGCAAACAGGATGTGTCCCTCTTCTCTTGATAATGCCACTATTTCGCTGACTCGAGCTCCCGAGGCGAGAGCAAATAAAAATATAACTTTCTGAGTCAGATCCTTGAGGGGGCATGAATCATTGTCCAAGTTGGAGGCGAAATGGAGCACCTTGTCTAGTGACCAGGAGATCGGTTTCGGAGGGGGTGCTGGGCGTAGGCGAGCACATGCTTTCGGCAGTTTGTTAAAGATGTCGTTGGACAGATCAATTTGGAAAGCATATAGAATTGGTCTAGTCAAAGCCGATTTGCAAGTTGAGATCGTATTGGCTGCTAATCCTTGTCCATGAAGGTGAATGAAGAAGGACATACAGAAATCAATGGTGATTTCTTTAGGATTTTTTGCTTTAACAAAGGAGACCCATTTCCTCCAGGATGATTCGTATTGCCGTCTCGTGGATTCGGTCTTGTATTCCTCTAGGAAGTCTAGACTTTTCTTCGAGATCCCAAACCTCTTCTTTGCGGCAAGGGAGAGAAAATCATGAGATGAAGGTCCTTGATTTTCGATGATGAAGCGAAGACAGTCGACTTCTGTACTTGTTGAGAGAGAACTGGGCCCGGGAGAGGGATCAGCTTGGGCTGCAGCTCCAGGACCAGGGGGTACCAGTTGCTCCGGGGCCACTTGGGAGCCACTAGGGCCGCTGTCCCTTTGAAGGTTCTCAGTTTGGAGAGGACTTTCAACAGAAGGTTGGTGGGAGGGAACAGGTATATCTTCGACCATCTGTTCCAGTCCAGTGACATGGCGTCCACCGCTTCTGCTTTGGGGTCCTCGTACGGGGCTACGTACAGAGGAAGTTGATTGTTGTCGCTCGTTGCAAAGAGATCTATCTGAAGTTCTGGGACTTGATTGGAGATGAAGGAGAATGATCTTGCGTCTAGAGACCATTCCGACTCTATCGGGTTTGTCCGAGATAGAGCATCCGCTGTCACGTTGCGGAATCCTTGTAGGTGAACTGCAGACAGGTGCCACTTCTTCTTCTCCGCCAGACGGAAGATTGGGAGAAGCACCTGATTTATCTGGGGCGATCTTGAGCCCTGGCGATTGAGACAACGAACTACCACCGAGTTGTCTAGGGTTAGACGGATGTGGATCGAGGGTGGCGGGGATAACTTCTTCAGAGTAAGAAGGACCGCCATGGCCTCCAAGATGTTTATGTGGAACGTCTTGAATAGTGGAGACCAGGTCCCTTGAGCTTGTTTCAGGTGGGAGTGACCTCCCCAGCCCTCCAGTGAGGCATCCGTGTGGATGTTGAGTGATGGAGGAGGGTGTTGGAGAGGAATGGACCTTTTCAGGGCCATTGCTTCCGACCACGGCTTTAGGAGGCGTCGAAGTCTGTTTGGAAGCCGTCTCTTGAGGTCTCTTCGAGCGATGGATGCCGATCGTCTCCAGACTCCCGCGGCATCCTTTAGCTGTGCACGAAGCACTGGGTTTGTCACTGAGGCGAATTGTAGAGAGCCTAGAACTCGTTCCTGCTGTCGTCTTGAAATGCGTTTGGATTTCAGTAGTCGCTTGACAGACCCTGCTATTTCCTTCCTTTTCTTCTGGGGGATGGAAAGGCGGTGTGACTGAAGATTCCAGTGGATTCCCAACCACTGAAACTTCTGAGCCGGAGAGAGGCGAGATTTCTTCTCGTTGATCTTGAATCCCAGGTGTTCTAGGTACTGGGTAACTTCGTCGCAAGACTTTGTACACTCTTCGGGCGAGGGAGCCCAGACTAGCCAGTCGTCGAGGTAGGCCATCACCTGGACGTTTCTTAGGCGGAGCTGTTGTACTATGGCATCCGCCAGCTTTGTGAAGATCCGAGGGGCCACATTGAGGCCGAATGGCATGGCCCTGAAGGCGTAGCTTTTCCTTTGGAGTCGAAATCCTAGGTAGGAGGAAGCGTGATGGTTCATTGGAATGTGCCAATAGGCATCCGCCAGGTCTATAGAGACCGTGTAGGAACCCTGAGGCAGAAGGGTCCTTATTTGTTGAAGCGTCAGCATCTTGAATTTGTTGTTCTCTATGAACTTGTTGAGGGGGGATAAGTCCAGAATGACTCTGAGCTTGTCTGAGTCCTTCTTGGGAACGCAAAACAGTCTCCCTTGGAACCTGGTGGACTTTACCTTCCTTATCACCTTCTTGTTCAAGAGGTCTAGAACATATTCTTCCAGAATGGGGGTTGATGGTTGAAAGAATCGCTGGAAGATTGGGGGTGGTTGCACCCAACTCCAGCCTAGACCGTTCTTGATGATGCTGTGTGCCCAAGGATCGAAGGTCCAACGATCCTGGAATTGGCGGAGTCTTCCTCCCACCGGAAGCACTTCATTGCTTCTGGTGTCCCGAGGACTTGTTGCCTCGGCCGCTAGCTCCCTTTCCTCCTCTACCTCTGGAGGGACGACGAGAGGCGTCTCTGCTTGCACCCCTGGACGAGCCTCTACCTCTGGCATGAAAGGTAGTGGATGACTGCTCAAAGGCAGGGGTGAAGACCGGTGACTGTGACAACACCGGTTGGGGGACCAACTGAAAGGTCTGTTGTGGTTGGGCAACCACTTGGGAGGTAGCGGGTCCCGGAAACTGACGTCGTTGTTGACGTTGCTGGGGTTTCGGCTTCTGAGGTTTCCTCTTAGGCTGAGGTCCATCGTCCTGAGAGGTTTTCCTTTTTCTGGACATGCCCCACTTGTGGAGAAGGTTCCTATTCTCCGTGGCGGCTCTGTCAGTTATTTCCTTGACAAGGTCAGAAGGAAACAGGTGCTTTCCCCAGATGTTGGAGGAAATCAGCCTCCGGGGTTCGTGTTTCACGGTGGCACCGACAAACACGAATTCACGACAGGCTCTACGAGCCTTTATGAAATGGTACAAGTCCTTCATTACCGTGAGTAAGTGGGATTTGGCCAGTACCATGTAGTGATCGGGTACCGCTGTGTCACAGGCCATTACTTCAAGTTGGACTTGATGAGAAAGCGAAGCTGCAAGCCTCTCCTTCGTGTCTTGTTCCCGGCGAAGGAGGTGGTCGTTGAGCTTAGGGAGGTCTTCATTAAACTGACGTCCGGCGACGTCAGGATCGAGCCTACCCACAACGAAAGTATGTTGGACATCTTTCCATTGCCTAGTGTCAGGGGGTGTCACGATGGAGAAGGGTCTGCACTCCTCCAGTGCAGGGCAGGGTTTCCCTTCTTCCGCCGCTTTAAGGCATGCAGCTAAGGCCTTTTCCAGAAATGGAAGAATCGCAGTGTCAGGTGCGACATAGGTAGGATGCTTCTTGCTCAAGGCAGGAAGCTTAGAGCAGGTAAAGCCCCTGCTCTTAAATGCGTTGGCTAGCATAGCTTGGGCCTTTGCGAGATCGAACACTATCTCCTCTTTAGGTTCGGTCTCCTCCTTCGAGGCAGGTTCAGCACGAAGTCGGACGTAACAGTCCGGGTAGGCCTCGAAGCTTGGGAAGAACTCCACATCTTCCAACGGGACCGTGCCGATCTTGTCGCTAACAAAGATCCTGCCGGTTGCAATAACCATATGCTCTGCATACCTCCACGGGTTGGCATGAGAGCAAGCTGGGAGATCCTTGACCGAGATCTTCTTCGTGTCTCTGGATCCAATCATCGACCTGATGGACTCCTGGTTCTCCTTCAGTCTGTCGTCCATGACAGCTCTAATCAGTCGGATCAGTTCTTGGGTGGAAGAGGAAGGATCCGGGGTCGAGGAGGTAGACGGAAGGGACAATTCCGTCGGTGTAGGAGTAGGCGGAGGGATGGACGAGGGAGTAGCTCCAATCTCCGACTCGGTGTATTCCACCTTGTCTTCGTCCTCTTCGGCTCCTTGAGCCATAAGCGTCTTCTCCGTATCTTCCGAGACGTCGGAGATCCGTTCATCATCCTCAGAATCCAAACGGCACTCGTGCATGGACTGAGCCATGACCACATCAGGTTCCACTGAAATTTGGACAGTGGGGATTGCTTCCTTTGGAACCACTGAATCAGGGGAGGCCTTAGGGAACAACAGGGACCTCAGTTCTTCGGTGGCCAGGTACGGTCCAGTAGCATTCCTCTGAAAACCACGCACCCACTTGCGCAGTTTCTCACGAGCAATGTCTCTAACCTCCGCTGAGGGAGGGTTATGGAAGGCCTCAACTAGATAGGCCTGGCAGACCGTACATTCCAGTGGATTCCAGAACTTCCAATCCCCTTTCTTGTCTGAGCAAGGGGCGTGAGTCCTGCACGCCGTATGTCCGTAAAACTGGGAGCGTTTCACAGCACAGTAGGCGAAATCGCACTTCATCTGCTCCTCCTGTGGAAGAAAGAGGAAATGAGTATGGGGGAGCCATAGGAGTGGCTCTTAAATTAAGTTAACATTAATCATTAATTTTAACTTAAGGAAGGTGTGATGCATAGAGAATGAAACAGTAAAGGAGACACGCTCCATGCATCTCGCCCGGCTGGTTGCCATAGGCTGGTCCTGGGATAATCCAAATGACCTAGATCATTGGATATAGTTTCCTAGGATTCCCATTATAATGGAACTCCATGGAAAGCCAAGGACAAGGTTGGGATCGAATTCATTCGGTTCCCAGATAAGAGCCAGAAGGCCTCATTAAGGGTAATTGCTTCTGGCAACCAGCCGCGCTAAGATGCACATAGCATGCTGGAAATAGAAGAATGCAAAGAGACAGCATGATCACTAATAGAGCAGTACTAGGTACTGATCTTAGAAGCAAAGCAGCTTATCTATTTGCAAGGTAGGGCTATCTAGTCTTATGATAGCTAAAGAGAGGGGGTGCAAGTATTCTTGACGCCTCCGGGGCATCCGGCAGCCGCCGGCACGCCGGAGCTCGCTCCAGCATAGATTCTGGCATTAGAACAGACAATTTTCAAAGTCAGTTAGATACCAGGATGGCGGCCGCCGGCACAACGGCGGCACGCCGGCAGGGAGCGGCGGCTCCGGCAGCCGGAGGATGCCGGATTGGTGACGGGTAAGGATGGTACAGGTAGTATCGGGTTGCCGGCAGTATATGCCGGCACTCCGGAGATCGACCGGCAAGCGGACGAATAGATAGGAGTAGGAGAGCCGCCGGTAGTAGCCGGCGGCAGCCGGCAGTCCCTCGGTACACGGGGGGCTGGGGGCAAGGGTAGGGAAGTCACCAAGAGGGAGGCAGGTATTGCCGGCAGTAGAGGCGGCAAGAGACCGGCACCCGGATAGAGAGAGAGACAGGGGGAGGGGGGAAGGGATGTAGGAAGTACCGTCAGGGTTCCAGACATCCCTCCCCCTCCCTGAGGGGGTGTACCCATGATAGAGACAGGCTCTAGCATCCAAGCAGGGGTCACTAGGGACCGGGAGCAGGTAGCCCAAGGGAGGGCTAGGGAACACCCAAGAGGGGGGGGGGGGGGAGACTCCCCTATGCAGAGCTACACTAGTAACTAACCTTATAGGACACTATGAAGGTATATGTACCAGAGCGGACAGCACAGGGAAGCTCGGGTAGCCCTACTCTTCCACCCTAAGGAGGAATTGTAGGACAGGGGACAGATGAGTATAAACTAACCTAAGCATAGGCTAGGCTATACAAGAGATAGGTGGGGAGGGAGAAGAAAGGGGTCTTCCCAGGAAGGGTTTCTGTACCAGAGCGGCCACAAAGGGAAGGGAGGACACTCCCTAACCTAAGATTAGGCTGATCAGCTAAAAACGGTGCAAGAGTACAGTTTCAGCATGGAACAGAGAAACCTTCCTAACCCGGCCTAGATCAGGGCTAAAAGTCCTGAACTAGGCAAGGAAGAAGACATATCGCTATCGCAGGAAAGTCGTAGACTATCCTAGCCATAGAGGTAGGCTAGCCTAACCTCACTCTCAGACGCAATCCTAAAGGGGGTTCATTCCTTTAGGGAGGACTGAGAGGCGATATAATACTCTATTAGACAATAAATCCCTTTACTCAGAAAAGGGATCAAGGCTAAATAGAGGGAGTGCCAAGGCAGGGGATGAAGGAAGCATATAGGGGTCCTAAGGTTAGGTTAGGCTAGAAAGAATCACTGACTAGCCTATCCCCTATATGGTCCCTGAAGGCGAAAACATTTGCATCACTAGTCAAAAGTATTGTAAAATAATAATGCCACTATCTTCATAACTTAGTCTAGGATCACTGATAAATCATGCATGAACACTTGTATATAGGCTCCTGGCCTGGGGGCTATAGTAGCCGACTGGTATGAGGTCAATCGATGACCGATAAAAAGCGTCTAACACGATATAAAAGTTCCTAGCTATGAAGACTAAATAAACTAATGTATTCGATTAGTATATAATGCCGGAAGCGTTGTTGTGGCTAACTAAATAAGACATGCAAAACAACAACGACGCCATAAAATGGCGGGTCCGGTAGAGGCACAGCTCCGCCACAAAACATCAATTATTTCGCGAAATAATATTTACTTTACGGCCAGAGCTTAATTAAACAATACTGGAACCTTGTACTCAACTTTCCAGAAGAAGGCGAGGCTGAAGGTAACGACATAGCGAAGATGCAAAACGATAAAGTTCACACAAGGGAAAATCCGTCTCAGTAGGGCAGCTACTAACAAAAGGATGGAGACGCTCGTGACGTCATTAGAGCAATGGCGTCCGTTTGTTTACGTCTCGAGTATCAGTAGTAGCCACGAGTGAGATTAGCTGTGGAACGGCTCCCAGCTATTCTCAGCCCTTACACACCGAAGCGTTAACCCTGTTCGGGGTGGAGATAGCTATGTGGCACGACCAGACATGCGTGTCCCCTGTTGTATTACGATGTCTTAAAGGGAAACCTTTGAGATACTCGCTCCAGAAGTTAGAATTCTGTGATAACCTGTGGTTAAATTCTCTGGGAATATCTTAGTAGTCTTATACCCAAGGAAGCTACCAAACAGGAACCTTCCATCAGGACGCCATGGCTTGAGCCCAAAAATATATATATAACGGATTTTGAGCGAAGCGAAAAATCTATTTTTGGGTGAGATAGCCATGGCGTCCTGATGGAAGGTTCCTGTTTGGTAGCTTCCTTGGGTATAAGACTACTAAGATATTCCCAGAGAATTTAACCACAGGTTATCACAGAATTCTAACTTCTGGAGCGAGTATCTCAAAGGTTTCCCTTTAAGACATCGTAATACAACAGGGGACACGCATGTCTGGTCGTGCCACATAGCTATCTCCACCCCGAACAGAGTTAACGCTTCGGTGTGTAAGGGCTGAGAATAGCTGGGAGCCGTTCCACAGCTAATCTCACTCGTGGCTACTACTGATACTCGAGACGTAAACAAACGGACGCCATTGCTCTAATGACGTCACGAGCGTCTTTATCCTGGCGCCAGTTGCTGCCCATCACCATGATACAATTGTGTAGGGTGGGAACAAACTGACGAAGTAGTAGGGAGGGTCCATCAGGACGCCATGGCTATCTCACCCAAAAATAGATTTTTCGCTTCGCTCAAAATCCGTTTTTTGGGCTCAAGCCATGGCGTCCTGATGGAAGAGTACCAGAGAATCAATGTATCGTGGTAGATTTTCCCCCTAGAGTTAAGTGCCTAGGCATTGACAAAATAGCAAAGTAATCTTAGATAAGAACCATAGGAACGAAGTATCCTGCCCCCCATTGGTAGGAAGTTCCCATGGGCTATGCCGACGTCAAAGTGGTATTGAAGGACTATTCATCTTGACAGAAGAGCTTTTTAAGAGCTTAGAGATGAAGCAGAATGTTTGATATTTGTATAGGAACATTCTGAGTAGGTCAGTGGTGGTTGGGCACTGTGTGTAGGATTCATCTCCTGATTATCAGAAGTAAGTATTCGAGTAGGAACCTTACTGAGACAAGGTGAATATAATTTAAGGATAGACATCTTAAATTCTTCATGACCATAAGAAAGGAGGAATAAATAAAACTATGACAGTATGTATTTCATAGTAAGTAGGAGCTGAAAGAGACGCATAAGTAATAAAATAGAAATTTTATTTCACAATGCAGAAATTAAATAATTTACAGCAAAAGTAAAGTTCATTTACAGTAATAATAATGTACATAGAAATAAAGGCTTGCTCTTGAATCTGAAAGGGAATTTCAGGATTAGTAGGTACTCGTTCTCGAGGAACGCAAGTCTTTAAATAACACATCATGCTCAAGGCATGCGGCACTTGTGTAACACTATGACATTTCACCTGGGATAAGAACAGTTATAAAAGCACTAAGTGTTTTTAGACATCACTATGAATCACTCGAGGGTCAACATAGGCACCCGAAGAGTTAGAGTCCCAAATAACTCACTGTTCTATGCAGAGTTAGGTGCAGGTTTCATAACACTACCTGCGGCTACCACAAAATGTTTGATTTCGTGCACTTGTTTCGCGTAATGTTTAAAGAAAACTCGCGAGGACTTCCAGCCCGTAAAGTTTTTAAGGCTCTCAAAGTCCATGCTCTGAAAGAAGTTCAGAGAAGATGCCACTTTTCTAGGATCATGACCAGCGGGTGTACTGTTCGGATCCGCTCTGCGAATGAAGTAGGTGATTTTCGCTCTTAATTGTTTCAGTGACAGGTCGCTGCCCGATGTTTCTCCTTTGAAGAGTTGGCCTCCACCAAAGTTTGAAGTTCTGCGAAGATAGACCTTGAGGCTCTCTACTGGACATAGAGAGACATCCTCCTTCAGGGGGCATATTCTCCAAGGGCCCCATCTTTTGGTGGGTAATTCATTTTTGGCGAGAAACGTCGGATCAGGGGAGAGGGTCACTTCTCCTGAATCAGCAAACAGGATGTGTCCCTCTTCTCTTGATAATGCCACTATTTCGCTGACTCGAGCTCCCGAGGCGAGAGCAAATAAAAATATAACTTTCTGAGTCAGATCCTTGAGGGGGCATGAATCGTTGTCCAAGTTGGAGGCGAAATGGAGCACCTTGTCTAGTGACCAGGAGATCGGTTTCGGAGGGGGTGCTGGGCGTAGGCGAGCACATGCTTTCGGCAGTTTGTTAAAGATGTCGTTGGACAGATCAATTTGGAAAGCATATAGAATTGGTCTAGTCAAAGCCGATTTGCAGGTTGAAATCGTATTGGCTGCTAATCCTTGTCCATGAAGGTGAATGAAGAAGGACATACAGAAATCAATGGTGATTTCTTTAGGATTTTTTGCTTTAACAAAGGAGACCCATTTCCTCCAGGATGATTCATATTGCCGTCTCGTGGATTCGGTCTTGTATTCCTCTAGGAAGTCTAGACTTTTCTTCGAGATCCCAAACCTCTTCTTTGCGGCAAGGGAGAGAAAATCATGAGATGAAGGTCCTTGATTTTCGATGATGAAGCGAAGACAGTCGACTTCTGTACTTGTTGAGAGAGAACTGGGCCCGGGAGAGGGATCAGCTTGGGCTGCAGCTCCAGGACCAGGGGGTACCAGTTGCTCCGGGGCCACTTGGGAGCCACTAGGGCCGCTGTCCCTTTGAAGGTTCTCAGTTTGGAGAGGACTTTCAACAGAAGGTTGGTGGGAGGGAACAGGTATATCTTCGACCATCTGTTCCAGTCCAGTGACATGGCGTCCACCGCTTCTGCTTTGGGGTCCTCGTACGGGGCTACGTACAGAGGAAGTTGATTGTTGTCGCTCGTTGCAAAGAGATCTATCTGAAGTTCTGGGACTTGATGAGAGATGAAGGAGAATGATCTTGCGTCTAGAGACCATTCCGACTCTATCGGGTTTGTCCGAGATAGAGCATCCGCTGTCACGTTGCGGAATCCTTGTAGGTGAACTGCAGACAGGTGCCACTTCTTCTTCTCCGCCAGACGGAAGATTGGGAGAAGCACCTGATTTATCTGGGGCGATCTTGAGCCCTGGCGATTGAGACAACGAACTACCACCGAGTTGTCTAGGGTTAGACGGATGTGGATCGAGGGCGGCGGGGATAGCTTCTTCAGAGTAAGAAGGACCGCCATGGCCTCCAAGATGTTTATGTGGAACGTCTTGAATAGTGGAGACCAGGTCCCTTGAGCTTGTTTCAGGTGGGAGTGACCTCCCCAGCCCTCCAGTGAGGCATCCGTGTGGATGTTGAGTGATGGAGGAGGGTGTTGGAGAGGAATGGACCTTTTCAGGGCCATTGCTTCCGACCACGGCTTTAGGAGGCGTCGAAGTCTGTTTGGAAGCCGTCTCTTGAGGTCTCTTCGAGCGATGGATGCCGATCGTCTCCAGACTCCCGCGGCATCCTTTAGCTGTGCACGAAGCACTGGGTTTGTCACTGAGGCGAATTGTAGAGAGCCTAGAACTCGTTCCTGCTGTCGTCTTGAAATGCGTTTGGATTTCAGTAGTCGCTTGACAGACCCTGTTATTTCCTTCCTTTTCTTCTGGGGGATGGAAAGGCGGTGTGACTGAAGATTCCAGTGGATTCCCAGCCACTGAAACTTCTGAGCTGGAGAGAGGCGAGATTTCTTCTCGTTGATCTTGA
Source organism: Palaemon carinicauda (assembly GCF_036898095.1). Classification (NCBI taxonomy): domain Eukaryota; kingdom Metazoa; phylum Arthropoda; class Malacostraca; order Decapoda; family Palaemonidae; genus Palaemon; species Palaemon carinicauda. Next base: position 51,082,633 of record NC_090766.1, on the reverse strand, counting down.
ATCCCAGGTGTTCTAGGTACTGGGTAACTTCGTCGCAAGACTTTGTACACTCTTCGGGCGATGGAGCCCAGACTAGCCAGTCGTCGAGGTAGGCCATCACCTGGACGTTTCTTAGGCGGAGCTGTTGTACTATGGCATCCGCCAGCTTTGTGAAGATCCGAGGGGCCACATTGAGGCCGAATGGCATGGCCCGGAAGGCGTAGCTTTTCCTTTGGAGTCGAAATCCTAGGTAGGAGGAAGCGTGATGGTTCATTGGAATGTGCCAATAGGCATCCGCCAGGTCTATAGAGACCGTGTAGGAACCTTGAGGCAGAAGGGTCCTTATTTGTTGAAGCGTCAGCATCTTGAATTTGTTGTTCTCTATGAACTTGTTGAGGGGGGATAAGTCCAGAATGACTCTGAGCTTGTCTGAGTCCTTCTTGGGAACGCAAAACAGTCTCCCTTGGAACCTGGTGGACTTTACCTTCCTTATCACCTTCTTGTTCAAGAGGTCTAGAACATATTCTTCCAGAATGGGGGTCGATTGTTGGAAGAACCGCTGGAAGATTGGGGGTGGTTGCACCCAACTCCAGCCTAGACCGTTCTTGATGATGCTGTGTACCCAAGGATCGAAGGTCCAACGATCCTGGAATTGGCGGAGTCTTCCTCCCACCGGAAGCACTTCATTGCTTCTGGTGTCCCGAGGACTTGTTGCCTCGGCCGCTAGCTCCCTTTCCTCCTCTACCTCTGGAGGGACGACGAGAGGCGTCTCTGCTTGCACCCCTGGACGAGCCTCTACCTCTGGCATGAAAGGTAGTGGATGGCTGTTCAAAGGCAGGGGTGAAGACCGGTGACTGTGACAACACCGGTTGGGGGACCAATTGAAAGGTCTGTTGTGGTTGGGCAACCACTTGGGAGGTAGCGGGTCCCGGAAACTGACGTCTTTGTTGACGTTGCTGGGGTTTCGGTTTCTGAGGTTTCCTCTTAGGCTGAGGTCCATCGTCCTGAGAGGTTTTCCTTTTCCTGGACATGCCCCACTTGTGGAGAAGGTTCCTATTCTCCGTGGCGGCTCTGTCCGTTATTTCCTTGACAAGGTCCGAAGGAAACAGGTGCTTTCCCCAGATGTTGGAGGAAATCAGCCTCCGGGGTTCGTGTTTCACGGTGGCACCGACAAACACGAATTCACGACAGGCTCTACGAGCCTTTATGAAATGGTACAAGTCCTTCATTACCGTCAGTAAGTGGGATTTGGCCAGTACCATGTAGTGATCGGGTACTGCTGTGTCACAGGCCATAACT